>NC_041392.1:451291565-451392423 GCF_002162155.2 Triticum dicoccoides | reverse complement strand
TGAGCTTGCCAAAGGATAAAATGAAAAATAAAAGGTGAAGATCACCATGACTCTTGCATAAGGTAGAAGATAATAATAAAGGATAGGCCCTTCGCAGAGGGAAGCAGAGGTTGCCATGCGCTTTTATGGTTGGATATATAAAATCTCAATGCGAAAGAACGTCACTTTATATTGCCCCTTGTGATATGAACCTTTATTATGCAGTCCGTCGCATTTATTACTTCCACATCACAAGATCGTATAAAGCTTATTTCTCCCACACCAATCAATCATACATATTTAGAGCAATTTTTATTGCTTTGCACCGATGACAACTTACTTGAAGGATCTTACTCAATAGGTAGATATGATGGACTCTCATGGCAAAACTGGTTTAAGGGTATTTGGAAGCACAAGTAGTATTTCTACTTGGTGCTGAGAATTTGGCTAGCATGAGGGGGCAAGGCAAGCTCAAAAAGTTAGAGGATCCATGATAACATACTTTATCTCAGATATAAGAAATACATAACTCATTACGTTGTCTTCCTTGTCCAACATCAACTCTTTAGCATGTCATATTTTAATGAGTGCTCCCAATCATAAAAGATGTCAATGATAATATATCTATATGTGAAACCTCTCTTTCCTTATTACTTCCTATTAATTGCAACAATGACCAAAGCTATGTCTGCCAACTCCCAACAACTTTTAATCATCATACTCTTTCTATGTGAAGTCATTACTCTCAATAAGATCAATATGAAGTTTTTGTTTCTTTTTATTCTTTTTCTCTTTTCTTTTATTCACCCAAGATCATGGCAAAATAATCAAGCCCTTGACTCAACACTAATCTTTATTATATATAGCTCATGGACTCGATTACATAGAGAGATCATAAAGCAAAACTCAAAACTAGATCATGCCATAAACTTTATTCTACTAGATCAAGATACTACTAATAGGATCAAACTAAGAAAAACGGTAAAGATAGGAGTTGTGATTGTGATATGATACCGGGGCACCTCCCCCAAGCTTGGCAGTTGCCAAGGGGAGTGCCCATACTCATGTGATTATGTCTCCTTCTTTGTTGTCGGTGTAATATTCTTGGCGATGATTCCCCTCAGGATGCGGTTCTCCTCCTCGAGCTTATTGACTTGCTGTTTGAGGTCCATTATTTCCTTACGAAGCTTTCCTGTGACAGCTAAAGCTCATTGCACCCAAGGGTGTTGCATAGCCGCGGGAGAACAAGTGACACTCCTCTTCATATTTTCATAAGAAAGAAATCTAACATTAGAAGGGATAACCGAGTTTGGAATAGCTGAGCTCTGTAGTTCCCCCATCGTGAACCCAGCTCGGAGGCGAGAGGTGACTTCTTGATCCTCCATGGCATCTACTCTCTTTAAGTCAGCCTCCATCTCTTCCTCTGTTGCTGGCCCAAAGTGGTTAGTGTCGCTGTTTGCCCTAGGTTCCGGTGCCGGATTAGATACTCGGCTCTCCCCGATTGACTCTTGAGAAGACATCTTGCTCTAATCTGCAGCAGCAACAGTTCGAAAACAAAAACAGAGGAAATTTGCGTGATACGGGAGTCAAAACCTTCGGGAGAATATATAATGAATTTTTACCGACCAAAATACGTAACGTGCAAGAAAACGGAGTACGAAAGGCACACGAGGTGCTCACGAGGTAGGGGGCGCGGCGCGCCCACTACCCTCGTGGGGCCCTCGTGTCCTTCCCGGACTGCTACTTATTTTTCTATTTTTCTAAATATTCCAAAATGGAGAAATATTGCGTTAAAGTTGTTTTGGAGTCGGTTTACTTACCGTACCACATACCTATTCCTTTTCGGAATCTGAAACGGTCTGGAAGGTGTCCCTTATGTATTCCTCCAAGGTTATGGTTTCAATAATATTGGTTTCAACATTTATGGGATTACCTAAAATATAATGTTTAATTCTTTGACCGTTTACCACCTTCGGATTTGTGCCCTCGAAGTTGTTGATTTTTATGGCACCAGAATGATAGACCTCTTCGATAACATAGGGGCCTTCCCATTTAGAGAGAAGTTTTCCTGCAAAAAATCTTAAACGAGAGTTGTATAGCAATACATAATCACCTACATTAAACTCACGCTTTTGTATCCTTTTGTCGTGCCATCTTTTAACTTTTTCTTTAAACAACTTGTCATTTACATATGCTTGGATTCTCCATTCATCAAGTGAGCTAATATCAAATAACCTCTTCTCACCGGCAAGTTTAAAATCATAGTTGAGCTCTTTAATAGCCCAATATGCCTTATGTTCTAGTTCGAGAGGTAAGTGACATGCTTTTCCATAAACCATTTTATACGGAGACATACCCATAGGATTTTTATATGCAGTTCTATAAGCCCATAATGCATCATCAAGTTTCTTGGACCAATTCTTTCTAGACCTATTAACAGTCTTTTGCAAAATTAATTTGAGCTCTCTATTGCTCAACTCTACTTGACCACTAGACTGAGGGTGATAAGGAGATGCAATTCTATGATTAACATCATATTTAGCAAGTATTTTACGGAAAGCACCATGAATAAAGTGTGAACCACCATCAGTCATTACATATCTAGGGACTCCAAACCTCAGGAAAATAACTTCCTTAAGCATTTTAATAGAAGTGTTATGATCAACACAACTAGTTGGAATAGTTTCTACCCACTTAGTAACGTAATCAACAGCAACTAGAATATGTGTGTATCCATTAGAGGCAGGAAAAGGTCCCATATAATCAAAGCCCCAAACATCAAACGGTTCAATAACAAGTGAATAATTCATAGGCATTTCTTGACGTCTACTAATATTACCAATTCTTTGACATTCATCACAAGACAAGACAAACTTACGGGCATCCTTGAAGAGAGTAGGCCAATAAAAAACAGATTGCAATACCTTATGTGCAGTTCTATCTCCAGCGTGGTGTCCTCCATAAGACTCGGAACGGCACTTGCGTAGGATCTGTTCCTGTTCATGCTCAGGTACACAACGTATAATAACACCATCTACTCCTTCTTTATAAAGATGTGGGTCATCCCAAAAGTAATGTCTTAAATCATAGAAAAACTTTTTCTTTTGCTGGTATGTGAAGCTAGGTGGTATAAACTTAGCAACAATATAACTAGCATAATCAGCATACCATGGAGTACTACGAGAAGTACTTATAACATTTAATTGTTCATCAGGAAAGTTATCATTAATAGGTAGTGGGTCATCAAGAATATTTTCTAACCTAGACAGGTTGTATGCAACGGGGTTCCCAGCTCCCTTTCTATCAACAATATGCAAATCAAATTCTTGTAGCAAGAGAACCCATCTAATAAGTCTAGGTTTAGCATCTTTCTTTTCCATAAGATATTTAATAGCAGCATGATCAGTTTGAATAGTTACTTTAGAATCAACAATATAAGATCTGAACTTATCACAAGCAAATACAACTGCCAAAAGCTCTTTTTCAGTAGTAGCATAATTCCTTTGAGCATTGTCTAGAGTCTTACTAGCATAATGAATAACATTTAATTTCTTACCAACTCTTTGCCCTAGAACAGCACCTACAGCATAATCACTAGCATTACACATAATTTCAAAGGGTAAATTCCAATCAGGTGGCTGAACAACAGGTGTAGTGACTAATGCTTTCTTAAGTATTTAAAATGCTTCTACACAATCATCATCAAAGACAAACGGTATATCTTTTTGCAATAAATTAGTCAGAGGCCGAGAAATTTTTGAGAAGTCCTTAATGAACCTCCTGTAAAATCCAGCGTGACCAAGGAAACTTCTTATACCTTTGATGTCCTTGGGACATGGCATCTTTTCAATAGCATCGACCTTGGCTTTATCAACTTCAATACCTCTTTCAGAAACTTTGTGCCCCAAGACAATACCTTCATTAACCATAAAGTGGCACTTTTACCAATTCAAGACAAGATTAGTTTCTTCACATCTCTGCAAAACTCGATCAAGATTGCTCAAGCAATCATCAAAAGAGGAACCATAGACGGAAAAGTCATCCATGAAAACCTCACAAATCTTTTCACAAAAGTCAGAGAATATAGCCATCATGCATCTTTGAAACGTAGCAGGTGCATTACATAAACCAAAAGGCATACATCTATAAGCAAAAGTACCAAAAGGGCATGTAAAAGTAGTCTTTGATTGATCTCTAGCCGACACAGGTATTTGAGAGAAACCAGAATAACCATCTAGAAAGCAATAGTGTGTATGTTTGCATAATCTTTCTAGCATTTGATCAATAAAAGGTAAGGGGTAATGATCTTTCTTAGTAGCTTTATTTAATTTGCGGAAATCAATTACCATCCTATAACCTGTGATAATTCTTTGTGGAATCAATCCATCTTTATCATTAGGAACAACAGTAATACCTCCCTTCTTAGGGACACAGTGGACAGGACTTACCCACTCACTATCAGCAACAGGATAGATTATACCTGCCTCTAGAAGCTTTAGTATTTCTTTTCTTACCACTTCTTTCATTTTAGGATTCAGACGTCGTTGAGGATCATGAACTGGTTTGGCGTCTGCTTCCAAATTTATTTTATGTTGACATAGAGTGGGACTAATGCCCTTAAGATCATCAAGAGTATATCCAATACCAGCACGATGCTTCTTCAGAGTTTTCAATAATCTTTCTTCCTCATGCTCTGAAAGGTTAGCACTAATAATAATAGGATATATCTTCTTTTCATCAAGATAAGTATATTTAAGATTATCAGGCAACGGTTTAAGCTCAAACACGGGATCACCCTTGGGTGGAGGAGGATCCCCTAAGATTTCAACAGGAAAATTGTGATGAAGAATAGATTCTTGTTTAAGGAATACTTCAACTATTTCCCTTCTTTCATTCATGAACAAATCATTCTCATGGTCTAGCAAAAAGTGTTCTAAAGGATCACTAGGAGGTACGGCAATAGAAGAAAGACCAATAATTTCATCCTTAATAGGTAATTCTTCCTCACGATGTTGTTTACTAAATTTAGAGAAATTAAACTCATGAACCATATCATCCAAGCCAACAGTAACAACATTCTTAGTGCAATCTATGGTAGCATTGACAGTATTTAAGAAGGGTCTACCAAATATAATGGGACAAAAGCTATCTTGTGGGAAGTAAGAACAAGAAAATCAGCAGGATACTTAGTTTTCCCACACAAGACTTCAATATCTCTAACAATTCCAATTGGTGAAATAGTATCTCTATTGGCAAGTTTAATTGTGACATCAATATCTTCTAACTCAACAGGTGCAATATCATGCATAATTTCTTTGTATAAGTCATGAGGTATAACACTAGCACTAGCACCCATATCACATAAGCCGTGATAACAATGATCTCCTATTTTAACAAAAATAACAGGCACGCCTACCACAGGTCTATGTTTATCTTTAGCACAAGGTTTAGCAACTCTAGCAGTTTCACCTTCGAAATGAATAACATGCCCATCAATATTATCAGACAAGAGATCTTTAACAATAGCAATATTAGGTTCTACTTTAACTTGCTCAGGAGGTGTATTAGTTCTAATATTGCTTTTACGAACAATAGTTGAAGCTTTAGCATGATCCTTTATTCTAAAAGGGAAAGGTGGTTTCTCAATATAAGAAGTAGGAACAATAGGATCATTATAAGTGACAGTCTTTTCTTCAACTTTAATAGGTGCAACTACTTTTACTTCTATGGGAGGATGATATTTAAACCACTTCTCCTTAGGGAGATCAACATAAGTAGCAAAAGATTCACAGAAAGAAGCTACTATCTCAGAGTCAAGTCCATATTTAGTGCTAAACTTACAGAAAATATCGGTGTCCATAAAAGATTTAACACAATCAAACTTAGGTGTCATACCTGACTCCTTACCTTCGTCGAGGTCCCAATCTTCAGAGTTGCGTTTACTTCAATCCAATAAATTCCATCTGAATTCAATAGTCTTCATCATAAAAGAGCCAGCATAAGAAGTATCGAGCATGGTGCGATTGTTTTCAGAAAGCCGAGCATAAAAACTTTGCATAATTATTTCTCTTGAGAGCTCATGATTGGGGCATGAATATAACATTGATTTAAGCTTCCCCCAAGCTTGAGCGATGCTTTCTCCTTCGGGAGGCCAGAAATTATATATATAATTGCAATCACGATGAACAAGATGCATAGGGTAATACTTTGATGAAATTCCAACTTCAATCTTTTATAGTCCCATGATCTCATATCATCACATAGCCTATACCATATCAATGTGTCCCCCTTCAAAGATAAAGGGAAGACCTTCTTCTTAGCAACATCATCGGGTATACCTACAAGCTTAAATAATCCACAAACTTCATCCACATATATTAAGTGCTCATCAGGATGCTTTGTTCCATCTCCTGTAAAAGGATTAGCTAGCAGTTTTTCTATCATACCCGAAGGATACTCATAAGGAATTTCATTTTCAATAGGTTCAGTAGGTTGAGGAGCAACTCTTTGCTCTACTGGTCGGGGTGAAGATACCCCGAACAAGCCCCTCAGGGAATTATTTTCCATAGTAACAAGAGACAGTAAATTTCAGCACACTATATAAATTTTTCCTTACCAAATTCCACCTACCAAAGGCGCTACACTCCCCGGCAACGACGCTAGAAAAGAGTCTTGATGACCCACAAGTATAGGGGATCTATCGTAGTCCTTTCGATAAGTAAGAGTGTTGAACCCAACGAGGAGCAGAAGGAAATGATAAGCGGTTTTCAGCAAGGTATTCTCTGCAAGTACTGAAATAAGTGGTAACAGATAGTTTTGTGATAGGATAAATCATAACGAGCAACAAGTAACAAAAGTAAATAAAGTGCAGCAAGGTGGCCCAATCCTTTTGTAGCAAAGGACAAGCCAGAACAAACTCTTATAATAGGAAAAGCGCTCCCGAGGACACATGGGAATATCGTCAAGCTAGTTTTCATCACATTCATATGATTCGCGTTCGATACTTTCATAATTTGATATGTGGGTGGACCGGTGCTTGGGTGCTGTTCTTACTTGAACAAGCATCCCACTTATGATTAACCTCTATTGCAAGCATCCGCAACTACAACAAAAGTATTAAGGTAAACCTAACCATAGCATGAAACATATGGATCCAAATCAGCCCCTTACGAAGCAACGCATAAACTAGGGTTTAAGCTTCTGTCACTCTAGCAACCCATCATCTACTTATTACTTCCCAATGCCTTCCTCTAGGCCCAAATAATGGTGAAGTGTTATGTAGTCGACGTTCACATAACACCACTAGAGGCTAGACAACATACATCTTATCAAAATATCAAACGAATACCAAATTCACATGACTACTCATAGCAAGACTTCTCCCTTGTCCTCAGGAACGAACGTAATTACTCACAAAGCATATTCATGTTCATAATCAGAGGGGTAATAATATGCATATAGGATATGAACATATGATCTTCCACCAATTAAACCAACTAGCATCAACTACAAGGAGTAATCAACACTACTAGCACCAATCCCAGACTTTGAGATAAGAATTGGATACAAGAGATGAACTAGGGTTTGGAGATTAGATGGTGCTGGTGAATATGTTGATGGAGATTGCCCTCTCCCGATGAGAGGAGCGTTGGTGATGACGATGGTGATGATTTTCCCCTCCCGGAGGGAAGTATCCCCGGCAGAACAGCTCTGCCGGAGCTCTAGATTGGATTCGCCAAGGTTCCGCCTCGTGGCGGCGGAGTCTCGTCCCAAAAACTTCCTTCTTATTTTTTTCTCATCGAAAGACCTCATATAGGAGAAGATGGACGTCGGGGAGCCACCAGGGGGCCCACGAGGTAGGGGGGCGCGCCCTAGGGGGGGTGCCCCCTCGTGAGCAGGGTGTGGGCCACCTGGCCTTCATCTTTGGCGTGGATTTTTCTTTATTTCTTTTAAGATGTTCCGTGGAGTTTCAGGACTTTTGGAGTTGCGCAGAATAGGTATCTAATATTTGCTCCTTTTCCAGACCAGAATTCCAGCTGCTGGCATTCTCCCTCCTTATGTAAACCTTGTAAAATAGGAGAGAATAGCCATAAGTATTGTGACATAAAGTGAAATAACAGTCCATAATGCAATAAATATTGATATAAAAGCATGATGCAAAATGGACGTATCACGATACCGTGGCCGGAGAGGTAGTGTAGCGACGGCGGCGAGCGGCGCGGCGGACGCCGGTGTTCGGCCGCGAGAGGGATTGGCGATGCGGCACGGTAGCGAGCGAACTGAGAGGTCAGGCGCGACGTACGTGAGGCGACGAGTGCTGGCACGTGACCATTTGGTCACCGGAGTCTCGCCGACGACAAGATCCGCGGAGGAGCGTTCGGGTGCTACGACGACAGCTAGCTAGGGCGCGCGCGAGAGAGGGGAGGAAGCAAGGGCTCACCGAGCGGCACACACGGTGGCCCTTGGGGGTTTAGTAGCTGCAGAGGGCGTCGCCAGAGTTGGTCAAGAGCGGCAGCGAAGCTCGTCAGAGCAGAGGAGGAAGACAACGGCGTCGTGGGCGTTGCGGTGGCTCCGAACTCCAACGGGGTGCACCAGTTGAAGCAGCGGACGACGGCGGCCCTTGGAGACATAGTGGGGCGGCGAGGTGGGCATGGTGGCCGCGGCTAGGCCGGAGCCATGGCGGCGGTGGCGTTGGGCTGTGATGGGAAAGAAAGGAGAGGCGTGGTGGATCTTTGGGGAGAGGGAGAGGCTGAGGGGGAGCGTGAGGTGGAGTGGGGAGGAGACCTGAGGAGGCGCGGCGCTGGTGATCTTATCCCCTCCTGGCGCCGGTGCTGGCAAGGCGGTTGAGCGGGAACGCGCCCCTGTTCCGACCCGGGTCGGGGGAACAGGGAAGGGAGACGAGGCAGGGGGCGGGCCAGTTGGGCTGGCCAGTTGTTGCTAGCTGGGTCATGTGGCCTAGGGGGTTGGGGGGTTTTCTTTTTTTTTATTTCTCTTTTTATTCCTTTTCTTTTCTTTATTTTATTTTCTGTTTTAAATCATTTAAAAATATTTAGGCAACTTCTAAAAATGGGTTTTCTCCACAATAATTACCAGTGCAATATTTGGCACCCACCGAATATTTTTGTTTCAATGTTTGAAAAAATTTATCATCGACTCGATTTTGAATTTGAATTTTGTATCGGTTTTGAATCAACGCGAGTTTATCAACAGTAACCAAAGTGACGTGTCATTGTTAGCAGAGTTTTACTGTAGCTTAATTATCCGGGCGTTACATGGTAGCTCGGGGGCATCGAGGGAAAGGGGGTTGGGCGAGCGCGCGTCCGAGCTGCACAGCTGCAATGGCAGCACATGACGGCGGCGGCGAGGGGCAAGAGTGGAGAAGAGTGGAGGGGGTGCGACTGCAGGGGGTGGATAGAAAAAAGGATCCCTGTGCCACAGACGGGCGGACCAGAGGAGGACAAGCGCACACGACCCACCCGTTCGCACGTTGTCCGTTTCAGCACAAAAGCGGCCCAAACTTGGGTCGTTGATGGGTCGAAAGCAGACAAAAGTCCGTTTGCGTCTGCGCGCTGGACCGTCTGGTATGTCCGCTTTACCCCAAACGGACGCACCCGGATAGGATGGGGGCACGTGCTCGATGTGCTAGCTTCAATGAGTCAGGTAGCTCCAAAAAAACAAAGCCACAAGATGGAAAGAAACTGAAAAGCCAGAACCAAAGGTACAGTTCCACTTTTCTAGCAATGCATATTCTCTCTAGAGAAAATGTGGAAATGGTTAAAGCATAATGCAAGGGTACACCCGTTCTGCAAATGCAAAGTGGTGCGTGCTACTATTCGACATACATCTCTGCTGAAGAAAGTTTATATACATTGCAATGTGTATGTGTAATCTTGTCATCTGGATATCAGTTCTCTTGCAGCAACACTAGCACAGTATCCCTACGCGCTGAGTATATGAAGAACGCTCCATAATGTTTTGGACGTTGTGACGGCTGTGTATGAACACAGAGTCGCCATAAATCTGCCTGCATAATTTTGATGCAAGTAGGGACCATTTTTCATTGGATTATAGATTTATTTCCCAAGTAACCCAAAATTTAGAAGAACACAACACATTCACAATTTATCAGTTCATTCCTAGGGTGAAAGACTTAAATAAATAATCAAAAAATGTAAATAGTGAACAATATGATTTTAGTCATACCCCGAAACGCTTCAACCGTCCTCCGATGCAGATTGGACGAGCGCACATGGCGCTCTCCCGATTCTTTGCTCTCCTAATTTTCTCCCCTGCCCAGCTCTCTTCCGCCACCGGGTTCTTTTTGTCCCTTTTTCTTCTTTATCCTTCCCCACTCTCTTTTTGTCTCTCTCCACCCACCCCCGTCCCGCGCATAGGTTTTTATAGTTGATGATCAGTAGTATTGTTACATTGTTAGTGGGCTGGGTGGGAATGAAAAATGAAGTGCACAAGTAGGGACTCAAACCCTGGTTGTGGTGATAACGAGATAGCCTGATGACGGGCTGAATCAAAGTTTGTTGATGTCAACAACACAAAAACTTCACATTTGACCTTTTGTTACTACTTACTACCATATCATTAAAAAAAATCTATTTTGGTTCCTTTCTTGGATTTCTCTAGTGCATTATTTGTTGATGTTTCCACAAACTTTGGTTTGGAAAAAAATATATTGAAACATACCCCGATAACGTATGTATAAATAACATAGTAATTTACGCACAAAAGACTTCATAATTTACACAATTGTAACTTTGACCAGAAAAAAAGTTGTTGAAACATACTCTCGCAACTCCTGTGTAGATAGCACGATAATTTACGAAGGGCAGACCTAATAGCTTACGTAAAAAGTTGTTGTAACTTCGATCCGCGAAAAAAGTTGTTGACACATACCTCGGTAACTCTGTGTAAAAAGCATGGTAATTTATTCATCGTAAACATGGTAACATTGACCTGGGGGGGGGGGGGGTATTTCTTCAAACACACCCCGATAACTTCTATGTAAATATCATGGCAATTTATACATCGTAGACCTAATAACTTATGTACAACACGATAGAACTTTGATGCAGAAAAAATTGTTAAAACATACCCTCATAACTTATATGTAAAAATCACGGTAACTTATGTACCGCATGACTGGGAACTTACGTGCCCTAGGGCTTGGTAACTTTTTACCCAAGAAAAGTTGTCACAACATACCAACATGAGGTCCAGTTTCGAAGGTCTCGTCGAGGCGGATTTGATGATGAAAGTGATTTTTTAATCGGACCGAAGGTTTGAGCTACAAAATGTTTAAAATAATTTAATTGTTGAGAAATTAGGATGACATCAACCTTTTGTCTTCTAGTGCATGCATGCATGTGCATATGGGAGAAGGTTGGTGAAATCATTTTTTATGCCCATGGTAACTTCATTGTAGACACTATGGGCGTGTTTGGCTGCCCGCATGCAGCCCAACCAGGCCCGCATGGGATGTGTGCGGCCTGTTTGGTTGCCTGGGCTACATGCAGTTTGTGGCCCGCATGGACCTTAAAGTAGCCAGCAACCTGGCCCGGCGGAAATTGCCGAATCGGCAGTTTCTTGCGAGACTGGCTGGGCACGGCCACGCGTGCGAGGCAGTTGCATGCCTTGGGCAGCGCGGGAGATGGAGGGGACGTCTCATAACTCTCCCCACTCTCCTGTCACTGCCCAGCCACACTGTTCCCACCGCTCCCTCACCGCCCCTCCCTCTCCTCTCCTCCGATGGCTCCGCCTCGCCCACCGCCGCGCCGCCCTCTGACCCCCGTCGACCAGCGCATCGCCAGCATCCAGGAGCGCTGGCTGGGCGGGCTCCAGAACTCAGGGCGGGACTTGGCATCAGCGCTGCAAGCGTCGTCCCCCATCTGCTGCCGGCCACCACCAGCACCGGCCAATGCGGTGCCGGCCGTTCCGGCCGTTCCTGCTCCGCCACGGATTCTGGACCTCGTGGTCATGGGCTCAGCGCCGGCGCTGTTCATGGAGCCGCCGCTTGTTGGGACCCCATTGGGCAGGGGGTTTTGTTGACCCCCATCCAAGGGTTTTCTCCTGTCGGCGGGCCGTCCTTCTCGACCTCCGGCGTGGCGATGAGCACGGGGCCGATGCTGCAGGCCGTCACTAGGGCCGGCTCCTCCTCTGCTCCGCCACCTCTCTCCTTCCCGTCGGGGTTTTCACCCCGGCCTCGGTTCGCTGCGATTACGCGTGCTACGGTGAGTCAAACCCCCTCAATGCTTGCTCATAGATGTAGATTAGGGGTTTATTTTTTAGGCATGTGCTAGTAGTTAGTGGAATCGATAGGATTAGATAGGATTGGAGTAGATCCGATTGGATGCGATCCCAACCAATCCAATCTGATCGATCTGTTCTTGTTTCATACAGTGTGTGTCCTAGGATAATTTTCTTCTGCTATTGCTAGTGTGTCCTAGGATCTGTGTTCATGCTAGAATCCCAATGGTAGTGTGCTTTGCTATGATCTGTGTTCATGGTAGGGTTTTTCTAGGATGTGTGTTCATGCAAATGGCATGTTCATGTTCAAGCTAGGATCATGTTCATGTTGTTGTTCATGTTGCTAACATACATGTTCAAGCTAAGGTTTGTGTTGATTGTTATACGTGCATGTAGTAGAACCATTTTAGGATGCTGCCAAATGTGCATGGCTCCACATGGGTGCTATTGGCACTTGTTGTTGCTATTTTTAGATGTTTCCATGCTTAGGATAGTGCACTGATCAGTGCCACTGATGAGTGGCAGTTGCAGAAAAGAAGATGCCATTAATCATTGGCACTTGCTGTTGGGCAAGTCCACAGATTAGTGGCATTTTCCCAACAACAAGTGGCATTGATTAGTGGCATTTGGGCAATTGCCACTTATCAATGTCACTTGCTGTTGGGCAAAATGCCACTTATCAATGGCACTTGCTGTTGGGCGAGTCCACTGATCAGTGCCATTTCCCTAACAGCAAGTGCCATTGATAAGTGGCACTTGCTCAAAGAGTTTGTGCACTGATCGGTGGCATTTGCTCTTGGGCAAATGTCTCTTATCAGTGCCATTTTGCAAAGAGTTTGTGCACTAATACTTGTCATCTTACCTGGCAAGATATTGAAGACTGACTGGGATGTGGCGGGTGGAGGAGCTGAGGTGGTGGCCGGAGCTAAAGGTTTTGAGGATTTCATCCCCACGAACAAGTGGCTCAGGACGGTGGACCTGCATGGCAGGATCGCCTTCATGAGCCTGCCTCGTTCAAGGGGACGATCTCCGAGGCAGGGCCACGAGGAGAGGGCCCGGGAGCCACTGCGCTTCTACCAGCAAATCAAGGACAACGAGGGCCTCGCCATGCTCGTCATCCCTCGCAAGTTTGTGGAGGTGATGAAAACCTGGTTGGTCATCAAGCGACTCCCGCGCGTGGTCAGGCTGTCGGCAAACAAGCGTGTGTTCTGGGTGCAGGTCCAGAACTTCGAGGGGCAGATGGTGCTTGGCCGGGGCTGGAACTACTTCTGCCGCCACCACCAGATCATCCCCGGCGACCTCGTCGTTGTGCGCATCTCAGGACTCGGACTGAAGGTTCAGATCTACAACCACGACTCCTCGGTCATGTGCAGGTTTCGTTGCAGCAGGCACAACTGCGTTGGTGACATCGAGCATGCTATGTAGTTAAGTTAAGTAAGGAGTTAGTGTTGAACTTTTATGGTGTGTGGCGAGACTTGTGTTGGGAACTTGTTCATATTTTGGCCAGGAGCAACACCCTGGCATGGAGCAGGGAAGGAGGGTGCCCCTGCTGTTAATCTAGACTTATGCCATGTAGTTAAGTTTTCTGTCATTTCCTTGCTTGCTGTGTTAAGTTTGCTATCATTACATTGCTTGCTTTGTTTGATCTTGCTGTTGTGCTGATCATGTGGTGGTAAGACCACCACATTTGAATGGGGTGAGCAGAACACAAACGTTGTACCAAACAGCTGAAGTTTGCATCTGCTCATACCCTAAGCACAAAAACGACAACCAAACAGCAGGGGGGTAAGAGCCCCTCCATGCGATGCAGGCAACCAAACAGGTTGCATATGCTGCATTTCAAGAACTAGGCTGGCTGGAGATGGACATGCAATGCAACTACTGTTGCAAACCGCAACCAAACACACCCTATGTCAACTTGCATACTCCGGATGTGGTAACTTTTGACCTGAAAAAAGTTATGAGAACATATAAACATGAGATCTAGTTTTGAAGATCTTGTCGCAATATATTTAATGGTAAAAATAGATTATCAAGTGGATCGACGATTTAATCTATAAAATTTTTGAAATATGAGAGAGTATACTGGTGCTATCATCAATTTTGTCTTATCTACATGCATGCAATCAGACTTTCTAGGATGTGTTTGGTAGCATGCCTTTTGCATTGTTGGGAGCCTCATAGAGCTAGTCTTGGCTATGTGAATACATGATAAATATCATGTTGTGCATATAGTGTGATAGTCTACATCCTTTTCTGTATGGCTGAGAAAAAACACATGGTTGTTTGGTAACAAGTATTTTCTCCTCATATGCACCGTGTTGTTGTTTGGTAACGTAGGCGTGGATGATTAATCTCACCTCTTATCCACGTAATGAACTTACCACATGTGGAAACGGGTGCTGAATAAATAAGAGAAAGGCCGACTCGAGGTAGAAGAAGGTGTGGCAACCCTTAAATGTTCATCCAACGGGTCGACTCGAGGTAGAAGAAGGTGTGGCAGCCTTTGGATGCTCATCCAACGATCATGAAATTGACTAGGCAGGAATCATTTTTCAGGTGCCAGGCGCCTAGGTGTCACACGTTTGTACATTTAGTAGGGAGACACGGACTACTCGTCTACGATCATCGAAACACAAGACGTACAACACGAAGGTCGTGTGAAACAACGAGATGAAGCTAGTGTTCAAGGAAATTTCAAACAGTCGATCGGGTGCTAAGATTGTGCCAAAGTTCATTGTTTTATAATATGCACACATGAACATGTTTGTGTGGACCAGTAGAAGATGTAGGTCTATGTTGCGAAATGTAGTAGAAAATAAAAAAAAATTCCTATGCACACCCAAGATCAATATGAAGATGCATAACGGGTTGGGATCATGATCGTTACAATCACCGAGTTGCGGTAGAAGAAGAACGTGTCGGTGTAGATTGTACTTGGAGTCCCTGGAATCGTTGATTAATGATCCTGTGAACCACCCACGAACAGTCCCTCGAACCAAAGACCGAAAGCACGACCGCTCTACTTGGTTGCAAGCGTGGAACCTTCACGATCCGGCAGCACTTCATCGTCCAGAGCTAATCGTCACCAGAAGAATTAGAGGGAGGAGATTAGAACCACACTAGGCTTCTAATTTATGGGGATTAGAAGAGCTAGACCAAGCTCTAATTAGTCAACTAGGACCAACTAGCACTAGGGCTAGATTTACTAGAGGAGGCTCCAAAACTTGTGTATCCAATAGAGCAAAAAAACTACTATATATATGTTGGAGGGGAGGGAGAGAGCAGCCACCAAGGAGGGAAAGTCCCTCCTTGGGGCGCCAACCAAGGAGGAGGAGAATTCCTCCTCCCCTAGTCCATTCCGGCTTCCCCCTTCCTTAAGGGGTGTGGGGGTCCTCCACTTGGGCCTTGGTGGCCCAAGTTGCCTTTCACCACTTGGCCTTTTTAGGCCCGTTGATATTAAATTAAATACAAAAGCCTTTTAATTATTATTAGACCCATATATATATATATATATATATATATATATATATATATATATATATATATATATATATATATATATATAACTGTGTCTACCATAGCTTGCCACAGAACTAGTTAAGTGTCCCTAAACTTTTAATGGTTTAAAAGTTATCAAAAAATGTGAAATAAGTATGGGTGCATCTCTCTAATATAATAAGATTATCCAACGGAGGGATTGTCAAAATATGCATCTATGTGTCCTCGGCAAAAATAATAAGCATTTCAACTCACTTCGACATAAATATATGCTGAACTATTTGTTTTTTGTCCAGGACACATACAATCATATTTTTTAATCCCTCTGTTGGATCATGTTATATTATAGCTGTGTTGGTTCAGTACCTTTTTCAGAATTTTTGAGAACTTTTGCACCGTTGAAACCCTTAACTAGTTCTGTGGCAAGAACTTGTAGAAAATCCTATATATATATATGCCTTAACATCACCGGAAGCATTTCCAACCTATATATTAATTATCGGGAATACCCAGTGTTGCCCGATAAACTCTGAAACCCTTCAGGTGACCTCGAAATGCTTTGGGATCCCCTTGAAACTATTTCAAATATTTATGAAATAATTCCACAAATATATTCTCATCACTCCCGTCCCACTAACACTTTGTACACCATGATTGTCTTAAGCTTGTGACCCCATAGGTTTGGATGGTGATGGTGGTGATGATGGTGGCGGCGCGGATGGTGATGGTGATGACGGTGGCATGGCGGCGGCCCATGGTCGCGTCCCATCGGGGTGCCTCCCTTCCGATATACTTCAAGGTTGCAACAATGGTTTCTTGATGTGGACGGCGACTGGACTTGGAGATGAAGCTTGATGAGACAAGAATGATTGAAGATTGAGGCGACGTCTAGGGTTGAAGGTGAATATATAATAACTCTCCCCATGTCTCCTCCCTTGATGTGGTATCTCCCCTTTGATCCAAGGGCTCTCGATGAGCCCAATCCTCTCCCAAATCATCCCTTGAAGGCCAAGGGAGTCTTGGGAACAAGCGGGGACAAAATCCTTGAAGAATTCTGTCACGAGAGGCAACTTTCAGTGCTGTGTGGGCTCCATACGGGCGCCCAAACAACCAAAAGTGGTCATATGAAATGTCGTCTTTCATTGTGCCCCTCTCCGGTAAAACGGTCACCATTTCTTCATACGAACTAGGAATTTGATGTTCTTGGATTTGTTGGATTTGTATGAGCGACACCGATCCATTTCTAGTTTTAGATCTTGACTTGGAGCGCTTAAAAAAGACCTTTTCCACCTTTGAAATGGCTAAGTCTGGGTCCTGGATGTCCACCGTTTGAACTCCTTTCATCGTGCTAGAGCTTGGGAAGCCCATAACACCCACAAAACACACTAAGACAAAGAAAACTAATAAAAACTACCAAAGAATAAATATTACGCAATGCTCGCGGTGAAAATGATAAAAACTGGAAATCATGCATATGGAGATGTAATTGGCTCAATGGAACATGATATGACTTGATATACAAATATAATGTGCAACAAATGAGCTCTAAAGATGCGTAAAATATGGAGCCGTCGGGAAGACAAAAACTAGAGAAAGTCTTGCATCAACTCGGCGAATCTTTAGGTAATGGATATGCCTTTCGATCGATATCAATGCGGGGAGTAGGGATTGCTATGCAACGAAGGCACTAGAGCTATAAGTGTGTGAAAACTCGCTACTGAAACTAAGTGGGTGTGCATCCAACTTGCTTGCTCATGAAGACCTCGGGCATTTGAGGGAGCCCGTCATCGAATTATAGAAGCCAAGTTATATAATGTAAAAATTCCCACTAGTATATGAAAGTAACAAATCATGGAGGTTATGTATATGAAGAACATGGTGCTACTTTGAAGCACAAGTGTGGTAAAGGATAGTAGCATTGCCCCTTATCTTTTTTCTCTCTTTTTTGTTTTTATTTTTTCTCATTTTTTAGAACAATACCATGAACCTCATCCCCACTTTTTCGAGGACTCACTAGTCTCCATCATTCTTTACCTCACTGGGACAATGCTCTAATAATGATCATCACACTTGTTTTTACTTACAACTCGATAAACTAAATGATATGACTCTATATGAATGCCTCTAGCAGTGTACCTGGATGTGCAATGATCTAGCGTAACATGTATTACAATGATGAACGGTGGCTCTGGCACATATATCATGTTAGTTGTATATGATCATGCAAAGAAATATGACGATGAACACACAAGTCATGTGAATAGTAAGCGTGGAAGTTGCATGACAGTATATCTCAAAATGGCTATGGAAATGCCATGCTAGGTAGGTATGGGCTGTTTTGAGGAAGGATATAATAAGGCTTATGTGTGATAGAGTGTATCATATCATGGAGTTTGGATGCACCGGCAAAGTCTTGCACCGATTCTCGAGGTGAAAATGGGCAATGCATGGTACCAAAGAGGCTAGCAAGATATGGATAGGTGGGAGTGTTGTAATAGTCCATGAACTCACATTAGTCATAAGGAACTGATATACTTATTTTGAAACCTATTAGCCCTCAAAGCAAAGTATTACGTGCATGCCCCTAGGAAGGAGGTTGGGAGGAGTTAACCATCGCGAGCCCCTCATTCGAACAACACAAAGGGTTTCAACAAGGAATAAATATGCTCCAACATCCCGATTATGTCATGACTGGTATTTAAATGAGTAGTACATAACAAGCTTTAATATCGATATTTATACAAACCAATGATTATGCATACATGAAAGGATTTATTATACACTCTTGTATACCTATCATTTTTAGACTAAACATATAGCTCGTGCAAATTACCACTTCATATTTAAACTCTCAAAAAGATATAAGTGAAGCATGAGAGTGCAAAGTATTCCTTTAAAATATAAATACTACCGTGCTCTAAGAACATAAGTGAAACATAGGAGCAACTGCCTTAGCTCAAAAGATATCAGTGAAGCATAAAGAGCATTCTAACAAATCATGACGAATACATGTCTCTCTCAATAGGTGTGTCCAGCAAATAATGATTGTGGCAAACAAGCAAACAAAATAAAATTATAGCACAAGACACTCCAAGTAAAAGACATATCATTACAGATAGATTGGAGACGGGAGAGGGGATGCCATCCGGTGCATCCCCAAGCTTAGACGTTTGGGTCTTCCTTGAATATTACCTTGGGTTGCCTTGGGCATCCCCAAGCTTAGGGTCTTGTCGCTCCTTATTCCTTCATCCATCGCGATCTCACCCAAAACTTGAAAACTTCAGCACACAAAACTCAAAAGAACATAAACTTAGGTATTATTATAAACAAATTCACAATTTACCTTGCATAATAACTATTGTATTCTAACCTCTCCATGACTTATACCCCCCCGATATAATCCATAGCATCATCAAAGTAAGCACACTATGCAATAAAAACGAAATCTGTCTAAGACAGAACAGTCTATAATGATCTGAACTAAAACCATACTTCTGTAACTCCAATTTTTTTGAAAAGGTAGGAAATTTGTAACTCAATACTGCGTAAAAATTTCGGAATTTTATCACATACCAATAAAAATGTAAATTCAAATACTCGGCGCAAAAGTTTCTGTCTTTGCACAGAATCAATTCAACTATCATCCAAAACATCCCAACGGCTTTACTTGGCACAAATACTAATTAAAATATAAAAACACAATCATTATAGTAGCTATAATCATGTTTACTCAAGAAAATAAAAAGGAAAACAAAAATAAAGATAACTATTGGGTTGCCTCCCAACAAGCACTATTGTTTAATGCTCCTAGGTAGGCATAATGCATAGTTTCCAGTGTTGTCATCCTTCACGTCCATCATCCCCTTGTAAGTAATATTATCATAATAACTTCTCAAAATTTCTCTTTTTCAGCATTAGACTTCCTATTAGGGGAGCATAAATAGTGGAATGTACTATCCTTGGTAACCTTAAAATCAATGGAATCCAATTCCCAAGGAGTATGGTCATCAAGGGACCTTTCATAAGCAACTATGAATTCATCATCTATCATCACTCTAGCATTTTAAAGCAATCATCATCAAACCCTTGTTGGTTTCCTTAAACAATCCAAGCATATTGATCATTAGTGATATTGAATAGATGTTGGATTAAAGGTAATTTTGGGACTTTCATTTTATCATTTTCTTCAAAAGCTTAATTATCTTGAGACATATATCTACACATAAAATCTTGATCTTAGAGAATTACGTCTATCAAGTTACGCTCATGATTCATGTCATAATAATCAAAGATTTCTCTAGCTTCACGAACTATGTAATCATATTCGTTCACAAGGATAATTGTAGCAATCTTTTTAGCTCTAGGATCATGTATGACTGGCAACTCAAAAAACAATCTTTTCAAAGTGGGATGGGTACGAAAAAACTTTCTTTCAAGTTTGACAACAAGTGCAGCGATAGTATTGACATAACTATTTGTTCTATTAAGAATGGATACTTCATTAGTCACAATATCTCTCGTACATGTAAAGAATTCTTGAATAACACTCTTTCCAATAATATTCCCACTCCCAACAAGAGAAGTTTTAGTGTCTAGATTAACGGGAGGCTCATTATCATAAGGTTAATCATCAAAATCAACAAGCTCAGGCCTTCCCTCATAAGACTCGCTAGAAATATCTTCACTAGCACTTTCAGTTATAACTTTCTCAAACTCTAACATGATAGCAACTCAAGCAAGATAGCACACAAGATATTTTTGATATTTTTATGGAACTAATAAAGGCAAATAAAAGAAAATAAGAAGTACAATAAGTAAATGCTATATGTGTGTGAAGGGACTTGCATTTGTTTGATGAAGTCTCCCCGGCAACGGCACCAGAAATTCTTCTACTACTTGTGATAGGCGTTGGGATTTCCCCAAAGAGGAAGGGTGATGTAGTATAGTAGAAGATAGTATATCCCTCAATAGAGAACCAAGGCTTATTGAACCAGTAGGAGATTCACGAAACAAAGATAAACGGTACATACACACACAAAACAAATACTTGCACCCAACGCGGGCAAGAAGGTTGTCAATCCCCTTGAACTCGTTAATTGCATGAATAAATTCTAGTAATGGTAGATAGATAAATTACAAAACAAAATAAAAGTAAATAAATTGCAGCAAGGTATTTTTGGTTTTATTAATATGATGTCAATGGACCCGCGGGCCATAGCTTACACTAGAGGCATCTCTCTCATGAGTGTAGTAATAGTGGGTACACAAATTACTATTGGCAAATTGATAGAAAAGCACATAGTTATGATGTTATTCATGGCATGATTAGTACATAGGCATTACGTACATGATTAGTACATAGGCATCTCTCTCATGAGTGTAGTAATAGTTATGATGTTATTCTGCATCTACTACTATTACTCCACCCCTTGGCCACTATCCAACATGCATCTTCAGATATTAAGTTCATAACAAACAGAGTAAGATTGGAGCATGATGACATAATGTAGAAAAATAAGACCAATCAATATGATCGAACCCCGTCATTTTACCATTAATAGCAACAATACAAATATGTGCCCCACTACCCCCTCTATCACGAGGTGAGGACACCGCAAGATTGAACCTACTACTATGCACCACTTCCACTAGAGATCTACTCATCAACTTAGCCAAAGAAAACTCATAGATTGGAAAGCATTGCATATCTATAACAATCATACATAATAAAGTTCAGAAAAGACTCAATTAGTTTTAATGAATAATCTGATCATAAACCCATAATTCATCGGATCCCAAAAAATGCACCGCAAAAGTATTACAGCAATCAATCTCCAAAGAGAATATTGTATTGAAGATCAGAGAGAGAGAGGGAGGGAGCGAGAGAGAGGGGGAGAGAGAGAGAGATCTAGCTACCGCTATGGACCGTAGGTCCTATGGGGAACTACTCATGCATCATTGGAGATGCGGGAAGGTTGATGTAGAGGCCCTCCATGATCAATTCCCCCTCCCACAGAGTACCGGTGGAGGCTTCCAGATTGGATCGCGGAGAACAAAGGCTTGCGGCGGCAGAATAATTGTTTTGGGTCTCGGTCTTGTGGTACTATTTTTCTATGAAACAATCAAATAGGAAAAAACAGGAACTGGTACAGGGCATTGAGCTAATAGGGTAGTTCCCAAAAAGGATACAAAACTGCATATAAAGCATACAAGATTGATAATATAATAACATGAAACAATCAAAATCATAGATTCATTGGAGACATATCACCCTCCGAGATTGCATCTCTCTCTCTCCCTATTTTCTTCTCTGATTCGTGATTATTTTCTGGCCTTTCACCATTTCTTTTATAGCCGTAGATATGTAATTCTGATTGGGCTTAAAATTTTGAGGGGGTTTTCCTCTAGAAATTGGATTTCTTGGGGCAAAAGAATGGCTCCAACCGACCTTGTCGGAACTGGGGCTCCGGGGACCATAAGGTTCTAACTCTAGGGTGCGATCGTTCCTACTGCCCTACTCTTTTGTGTTACAAACCACGACGAGGCTACGGCGAGGGCGAGCTAGCGGGAGCAGGCCGGTGACACAATAGTTACCTAGGTTTGGGCCACCTTGTAGTGTAGAACCCTACTCCTACTTGGTTTTTTGATTGCACCGGTGTCTCAACGAGAATACAAGGGTGGAGGCTCAAGTGGTCGACTCCTTTACGGCCGCACCCTGTCGTCCTTTTATATTTGCCTTGGTCCTCTTCCTAGAAAACACTGGCGGGAAGGGTTGCCACACAACAGCAATTTTGAAGGGGGGACAAGGGCGCAGTCTATCCTGACAAAAGGTGGTTTTCATTTGCAAAGCCACCGTTGATGACGCACCGGTGGGCTCGGTCATGACCTCCGCCCTGCGTGCCCGTCATCTTGGTCTTCTTGCACCGATCGGGCAACCTTTGGGGGTTGCTTTGGGAACCAGCATGCGGGCCCTGCTCCCTTAGCAGAAAAGAGGAAAGCCTCTTCATTCGCGACTGCTGGCACAGCCTCTGGCATCGTCCGTCACCGCCCGCGTCACCCACGTGAAGACTCAGGGCCGCATGACCATGCTGAGCAGCCCCTAACTTATCCGCCTCCGCAAGGGGCCCTCGCGAGGCTCCTGGTGGTGCCTTGCAGTTCGCTTGGGATTCCTGCCGACGTGGGCCTCGTGAGGTAAGGGCCTCGCAAGGAGTCTTGTTCGTGAAGCTTGCTAGTGGTCCATCCACTTGGCCCTCGGCACGCGCCATGTTTTGGGCCGAAGGCAGACGGGCCTAGGTACCCCTGGTCCCATGGGCCCAACTTTAGCCCCCACGCCCACGGTGCGCACGTCTCCGTCTGTTAGGGGACGAAACGGCACGGGCCCCAACCGCTTGCGGGCTAGGATCGACGCGTGGCGCACAATGAAACGTGGGGCGCCCCCATTTCTCCCATGATGCCGCGGCAACCGCCCTGGCTGACATAAAGCATGCCTTCATGCGGTGCAAGGCCATCATTTTCCTTCTCGTCCCGCTGAAGGCAAAGAGGCACAGGGCAATCCTTCTTCAGGTGCTATAAAGGCAAGGGAGAAGGACCCCCCGGCCTATCTTCTTCCTCCGACTCCTTCCTCCTACTCCACAATCTGAGCCCATTTCTGCGACAATGGTGAGGGGGAGAGGCTGTGCTCTCGTAGCTGCCGCAACACCCAAGGTGTCGTCTCGAGGGCGCCGGCGCTCTCCCGCGGCCGCCGACGTTGGCCCAAGAAGCTACAGAAGGGGTGACTCCCACGGGCGTGGCCACAAAGGGTGAGGCATTCGTGGCCGAGGTGGTGCAGCCACCCTACCTCCCCAGGCGGGGCACCACTCAGCTGAGGCGGCCCGCAAGTTCATCATGGACATGCACCGCCGGCCCTGTACCTGGCTCCAGCTCCAGACTCTTTCGCGATGGAGATGGCGGATCGCACGCTGTTAGGCTTGTGGGTGCAGGCGGATGGCTGCTGCAATGGCCCCTTCTGGGTGGCGATGGAGTTCACCCCCACCAGCTTCATGTTCTTGAAGTAGGGGTGGAAGTCATTTGCCCTTACTCGTGGCTTGAATAGGGGGTACGTCCTCTAGTTCATGTATGACGGGGACACCACACTCTTCATGAAGATCTTCGGGGTCACCGTCGACCGCCTGAGGTGCTGCATGGAGAGCGAGGATAGTGACACCTCCGGCGACAACGATGGCGAAGGTGACGCGTCCCCCTCCAGCAGGAGTGAGAGCAGCGGTGGCTCCCACACATCAAGAGCAAAGACGAGGACTCCAACTAGGGTGACACTAGCACTCGAGCCGCATACTTGGGGAGTGGTCACGCCCGCATGATTTTTCTTCTTTTATTCCTTATCTTTACCTGCACTGTATCGATGTGGCCCCGTGGGGGGTGTGTAAGAAAAAATGGCTCTTGGATCTCGGATTTAATGCTTTTGCAGTTCGGACCATACACTTCTCCCTACAGTTTCCTCGCGAGGCTTGCCCCTCTTTTCCTTGCTCTCCTAAACGCTCTACATCATTGGGACCCAGCCCCCGAGCGAGCCTCAGCCGCTGCTGGCATGTCAGGTCGTGATGCATGGACAATGCCAGGGGTGAAGGGCATCGAGAGCTAGTAGCGGCCCCTAAGACGCGATGCCCTGGAAGCCCTCTATGGCACCCTGGCTCAGAGCAACCGGTTTACCCAGCATTGCCAGCCCAGAGATCAAGTCTTCTGGCAATACACAACAACTTGGTACAGAAATGACCGCTTTATTGATGCTAGCAGATTACATAAGTCTGATATTACATCGACATACGAGGCCAAGCGACACACACGGTGCTGCTGAACAATATGTACATTATTTAATGAACATGACGAGGGCCTCGATCACACGAACTACGCGACAGCGGAAGAACGACGAAGTGGAACTCCATAGCACAGGGACACCGACGTGGACACAGCCTAGACGTGAGATGCGCTCCGATATGAATCGACTTGCCTGAAAGCCGGCATGACACGCCAGGTCAGTACATTGAATGTACTTGCAAGCTCACAACAAACATAAGCACAATGACAGACAATATCATGAAAATTAATCAAATTAATGCAAAAGAAAGAGTTACTAATCATGCAATGAAACCAATAAGTGCACCGAGTCTCACAGACTCGCTTACCAGACGGTTATCTCGTAACCAAGCGGTGACCATACCGGGGTCACAACTGAAAACCAACCGCTCATGAACAACTCGAGAGTTCATGAATCACACATCATCGCAACAACATTTAGTTTGCAAGGTTAATTATAAAAGTTGATCCATGGTGTGACTTACTTCCGAGCTATGCCCATAACCGAGGACGTGGCTATCGATAGATTAAATACACTCTGCAGAGGTAGCGCACTTTACCCACACTACGGAACACCTAGCCTCGCACTCCCATTCGGGTGGACCAAAGTGTTCCGACGAAACCCTCCCTTTGTCTTGGCACTCTCCCGGCCACTCCGACCAACTCCCTCTCAGGGCTAGGTCTTGGGTGGCCCCGTCCCAACCAAAAGCACCAACGGCCACCGTCGTGGCAAAACGGTCCAAAATGGGGACAAGGTACCATAAAAACAAAAACGAGCACACAAGGTTATGTCTGCTTATCAGGCCAGGGTATGCATGCACATAACCTTCCCTCGCGGGAGGCACCGGTGAGAGGCACAACAAAGGACCGAATCAAGACCTTCCCACAAGGTAAATGTGGTCGCACTCAATAAAAACCCGATTCAGTGGCACCACGATGGGATCAACATCATATTCAAGTTGAACTTAATCAAGTTTAACTTTGACAAAAACATTTTATAAAAACAATGATATTGTGACTTAATCACGCGACTGATCGACATGCAATCAAACAACACAAGGATATGGATCAAAATTATCTACATAATTAACTTGGAATATTCAGGATCCAAAAACTTCACTCGTATTAATTCATTTTTATTATCCAGCAATATTTTTATTAACTCATCATTTTTATGAAAATATCACTTAGTAAAAGAACTATCATTTTCTACCATAGCAAAATGACTAATGCAAAATTTTACTCTACTTGACCAAACAAGTTCATGCAATTTACCAACAACTAAAACAAGCATATCAAACATGTTAAAGTAACCTGCAATTAGCAAAATTTATTTATCAAATTTTAAATGCAAGTAAAAACTCATATTCAAGTAGAAAGTCATAGATATTGAAATAACACCATCCAAATGCTAGTGTGGCTTGCCTTAGTGTAGGGGAGGATCACACCCGTCTTGGTTTGCTTCAAGACAAGCTTCTCCTTCTGAAAATAATTAAACATCACAAAAACAAATATCAAAATCCATTTTGAAAATCACCAGAAAGTCTAGACAGCAAGGAAAAATCCGCCTTTTGGTGTAATGATAGAGCTTTCTGAAACAAAGACAATGCAAAAAGAATCAAATCATTTGGACTTATGGTTTAGAAATGGGGGCTGGTCAATGTTTGTGTCAATTTCTGAATAAATTTGAATTAAACTGAAATTCCTGGGAGGGTGACGTCGAAGGCGTAAAAGAGAAATACGCCTCCACTCGTACCGCTTCGGGCGCGAGTGGTGAGGCTGACGGGCGGGCCCCGCACGTCGGGAGCGAGAGAGGGGAAATGAGATCCGAACGCGACGGTGCTTCACCGGAGCGCATGCCAGTGAGGAGGGGGTTTGAGGCTAGTTTAGAGGGATAAGATTGAAGCTGGGCCCGCGGCGCACCTGCCCGTACCCGTGGCTTGCCATGGGATGGCCGGAGCTGCTCGTGCTCAAGCTCGCAAGCTTTGGTGGCAGGCAGGGTTTGCCGGAGTGGATGAAGGCGACAGCTAGAGGTGGCTCCGGGGTCTCGGCAGCATCCAGACAGCACCAAGAGACCTCCAATGCCACGCCTGAGGAGTTGGCCGAGCTCGAGAGGCACCGGAGCGAGGTGGCCGAGCTGCGGAGGTCGCCGGAGTTCTCTGGTCGGGGCAGCCGGCCAGAGGCCTGCCCGACCAGGCAGTGGCCCTTCTACGTGTTCGTGGAGGTCGTGAGGAGTGGTGCGTGGCTAGGAAACGAGGATGGGGGCTCTATATATAGCCCGAGCGAGGGGGTAACGTGTCGCCACCGGAGCTCTCTGGAAGCCGACGAACGACGACGAAGCGCTCCAGTGCGAGGGGGCAAGCGTGCAGCGTTGCTGTGGGAGGCTGTCCACGCTCGTGGATGAGCACATGACGCAAGGGGAAGCAGACAAGTGCACGCACGCACTGTGGCTTTTGGCCGCGATGTGCCGGGGCTTGCTGCGGCATCTCCAGCATCAGCGAGCGCCAGGGAGAGGTCAAGGGTGATGGATCGGGGCTGGTGGCGTGGCGCGGCAGTCATCGGCGAGCGCTGGATCGAGCACACGTTAAACAGAGGAGATGGCGACACCTAGAGCACGTCGAGTAGCTGCCAGACACTGTGTCTTTACGCGGTCATCACGCTGGCATGGTCAAGACGACACCCAAACGCGGCCAAACCTTGTCTACACTCTAGTCCACGCAGTGTTTAGTCTAGGAAAGTTGAAAGCTCATATCCAGGCCGACCAGAAATGACTCAACCAAGCTGGCAAGTTCCTGACCAAAAACTTGGTCGCCAAGTTTGGCTGGCTTCTAGATGGCCATTAGGGCTGATCTCCTAGGGTTTAGGTTCTCTTAGGAGGGTAGTTAAGCTCAAGAAAGATCAGGGCCAAAAGATCAAGGAAAAATGCACTTGATGTATAATGTGCATTTCTGGTCCAGAAGAAGAATGATTTTCTATAGCAAAAATATTACAAAAAGTCATGCAATATTTTTGCTTGGGAAGGTGTGCCCAGGTCCAAAGAATATTCAAGAATTATCTCAGATTTTTAGGAGCATTAAAAATGAGGGTTGCTTTGGAGCAGAAGTTTCTGAAAAGGGTTTCAGGGAGGAGAATGAATATTTTTCCTTTATGAAAAATATTCATTTGATTATTTTGGGGATTTATCAAAGAGATAAGGTTGAATGGGAAGTAGATAGGTCACTTGGGTGAAAGTCAAGGGTATGCCCAAGTGACAAGTCCATTTGAAATGATTCCAAAATCCAAATCAAGGCAAGGCAAAAACCAAGTACGGAAACAGAGAGAAGGCAAGTCTGGAAAAAGAGGGAAGGCAAAATCCAGGATGTCACAAACCTCCCCCACTTAGGATGAATCTCTTCCTCGAGATTCGGTTGCTTGGGAAAACAATTCTGGGTATGCAATCCTTAAAAATTCCTCTCTTTCCGAGGTTGCTTCCTCTTCGGTGTGATGCTCCCATTGAACCTTATTGCTTTGCTGCGAGTGACCCTTTCTGCCTGATCCAATATTCTGATTAGCTTTTCCTCACAAGTTAAATCCTTAGCCAATTCTATCTCTGCCATATCAGTCCTTTTCTCCGGTGGCGAGATGCATCTCCTCAACTGCGAGATATGGAACACATTGTGTACTTCTGACAGTTCCGGTGGCAATTCCAATTGATATGCAACTGTTCCAACTCTGGTCATAACTGGAAATGGACCGATGTATCTGGGTGCCAATTTCCCGCGGGTCTGAAACCTCTTGATTCCTTTCATAGGGGTGACTCAGAGATATACGTGTTCTCCGGGTTCGAAGCTGATTTGACGGTGTTTGACATCATAGTAGCTCTTCTGTCGTGATTTGGCCAGCTGTAGTATGTCTCAGATTTCCTTGTCTTGGCTTCTCCGCTTCGAGCATTAAATCAGTCCCAAAAATATGGTGGTCTCCAGTTTGAGACCAGTTTAATGGAGTGCGGCATTTCCGGCCATAAACTGTTGTTGTAGGAAAACTCGGCGTAGGGCAGATTTCTTCCCACTTGGTTCCTTGGGCCAATGCACATGCCCGGAGCATATCTTCGAGTATTTGATTTACTCTCTCAGTCTGTCCATCTGTCTGGGGATGATAAGCCATGCTGTACTTCAGAGTAGTCCCCAAGGCTTGATATAGTCGAGACCAAAATGCTGAAGTGAAGAGTGATCCCCTATCGGAGGTGATGGTCTTGGGTACTCCATGCAGACTGACAGTTCATGACACATATAATTGTGCAAGTTGATTTGCACGGTAGGTGATCCGGATGGGAAGTAAATGTGCCACCTTTGTTAAGGTGTCCACTATGACCCATATTGCGTTGTTTCCTCGGTGAGACCTTGGTAATTCGGTGATAAAATCCATGCAAATATTGTCCCATTTCCATTGGGATACTGGCAGTGGTTGGAGGAGTCCGGCGGGTTTTTGGTGTTCCGCCTTTACCTTGTTGCATATATAGCAACAGACCACAAAGTATGCGATGTATTTCTTCATTCCATCCCACCAGAATACCTGACGAAGGTCTTCATACATTTTGGTACCACCTGGGTGAATTGAGTATGGCGCTTCATGTGTTTCTGCCAAAATCTTGTTCTTTAGACCTTCAAGGTTGGGTACGCAAATCCTTCTGCGGAACCTTAGCGTACCTCGTTGATCCCTAGAGAAATCCGGTGGATGCCCTTTGTGCATCTTCTGGACATATATTTTCAATAGTTTGTCATCTTCCTGAGCAAAACAGATTTCTTCTTCGAGAGTAGGGGCAACTTCCAATATGTGGGCAAGACGGACATCGGTGATCACCAAATTGAGCTGAGTGGTTTCTTCATAAAGCTTAGGAGGCAATGAATCCATGAGAGCATTAAGGTTGGCTGGTTTGCGGCTGAGGGCATCAATCACTACATTAGCTTTGCCCGGGTGATAATTTATTCTGAGGTCGTAGTCCTTAACCAACTTGAGCCATCTTCGCTGTCGAAGGTTCAAATCGGGCTAAGTGAATATATACTTGAGACTCTTGTGGTCGGTAAATATCTGGCACTTCTTTCCAATCAGGTAGTGTCTCCAGATCTTCAAAGCGTGCACCACCGCAGCCAATTCCAAATCATGAGTGGGGTAATTTCCTTCGTGTTGCCGCAGTTGTCGGGATGCATAAGCCACAACCTTGCCATCTTGCATGAGTACGCATCCAAGACCTTTTTTTGGAGGCATCAGAGTAGACATCAAAACTGCGGTAGATGTATGGAAGAGTCAATACTGGTGCTGACGTCAGCCTTATTTTTAACTCATTGAAACTCCGTTCGCAGTCCTCAGTCCATTCAAACTTTTTATCCTTCTTGAGGAGATCGGTCATTGGCTTGGCAATCTTGGAGAATCTTTCAATAAAATGGCGATAATATCCGGCTAGTCCAAGGAAACTCCGGATTTCTGAGACTGTCGTGGGTGCGGAGCAATCAAGTACGTCTTTCACCTTGCTTGGATCCACTGAGATTCCTTCTGCCGAGAGGATATGCCCGAGGAATCCAACTTGTTGGAGCTGGAACTCACATTTGCTGAACTTGGCTTAAAGCTGATGGTCGCGAAGCCTTTGCAAAACTGCTCAGAGATGTTCCTTGTGTTCGTCTTTGCTCTCGGAGTAAATGAGGATGTCATAAATGAACACCACCACAAATTTGTCCAAGAAATCCATAAACACCTTGTTCATCATATGCATGAAGAAGGAAGGGGCGTTGGTGAGGCCGAAGGACATAACGGTATACTCATAAAGACCGTACCGAGTGGTGAACGCGGTCTTGGGAATATTCTCCTTCTTTATCTTAAGCTGATGATATCCGGTCCTCAAATCAATTTTGGAGAATACTTTGGCTCCGCTGAGTTGATCAAACAGATCGTCAATCCCTGGCAGTGGGTACTTGTTTTTGATGGTGACGTCATTCAGCTGTCGGTAGTCTACACACATTCGTAGGCTGCCATCCTTTTTATCCACGAATATCGCGGGTGATCCCCATGGTGAAGAGCTGGGGCGGATGTATCCTTTCTGCAGCATCTCATCCAACTGTTTCTTTAATTCCACCAATTCTGATGAAGGCATCCGATAATATTTCTTGTGTATTGCTACGTCTTGAGCTTGCGTTGGTTTTCCCCGAAGAGGAAGGGATGATGCAGCAGAGTAGCATAAGTATTTCCCTCAGTTTTTGAGAACCAAGGTATCAATCCAGTAGGAGGCCACGCTCAAGTCCCTCGTACCTGCACAAAACGATAGCTACTCGCAACCAACGCGATTAGGGGTTGTCAATCCCTTCACGGTCACTTACGAGAGTGAGATCTGATAGATATAATATTTTTGGTATGTTTGGTATAAAGATGCAAAGTAAAAAGTAAAAGCAAAGTAAAAAGCAAAGCAAGATTAAAGTGATGGAGATTGATATGATGGGAATAGACCCGGGGGCCATAGGTTTCACTAATGGCTTCTCTCAAGAGCATAAGTATTCTACGGTGGGTGAACAAAGTACTGTTGAGCAATTGACAGAATTGAGCATAGTTATGAGAATATCTAGGCATGATCATGTATATAGGCATCACGTCCGTGACAAGTAGATCGAAACGATTCTGCATCTACTACTATTACTCCACTCATCGACCGCTATCCAGCATGCATCTAGAGTATTAAGTTAAAAACAGAGTAACGCCTTAAGCAAGATGACATGATGTAGAGAGATAAATTCATGCAATATGAAATAAACCCCATCTTGTTATCCTCGATGGCAACGATACAATACGTGCCTTGCTGCCCCTTCTGCCACTGGGTAAGGACACCGCAAGATCGAACCCAAAGCTAAGCACTTCTCCCATGGCAAGAACTACCAATCTAGTTGGCCAAACCAAACGGATAATTTGAAGAGACTTGCAAAGATAACCAATCATACATAAAAGAATTCAGAGAAGATTCAAATATTATTCATAGATAGACTTGATCATAAACCCACAATTCATCGGTCTCAACAAACACACTGCAAAAAGAAGATTACATCGAATAGATCTCCACAAGAGAGGGGGAGAACTTTGTATTGAGATTCAAAGAGAGAGAAGAAGCCATCTAGTTACTAACTATGGACCCGAAGTTCTGAGGTAAACTACTCACACTTCATCGGAGAGGCTATGATGATGTAGAAGCCCTCCGTGATGACAGCCCTCTTCCGGCGGAGCTCCGGAACAGGCCCCAAGATGGGATCTCGTGGATACAGAAAGTCGCGGCGGTGGAATTAGGTTTTTGGCTCCCGTTTTGATCGTTTGGGGGTACGTGTGTATATATAGGAGGAAGAAGTACGCCGAAGGAGCAACGAGGGGCCCACGAGGCAGGGGGCGTGCCCTAGGGGGGGCGCCCCCCACCCTCTTGACCGCCTCTTTTGTTCCTTGGAGCATGGTCCAAGTCTCCTGGATCACGTTCGGTGAGAAAATCACGTTCCCGAAGATCTTATTCCGTTTCTTCGAAACACTGAAATAGGCAAAAACAACAATTTTGGGCTGGAACTCCGGTTAATAGGTTAGTCCCAAAAATAATATAAAAGTGGAAAATAAAGCCCAATATAGTCCAAAATAGTAGATAATATAGCATGGAGCAATAAAAAATTATAGATACGTTGGAGACGTGTCATGTATTGGTGTGGTTCCAGGCACCAAATTAATTACAAATTCCAGTTCTCTGTCAGCCGACATGCCTGGTAATTCTTCTGGGAATACATCTGGGTACTCATGGACCACTAGAATTAGCTCCACCTCTTCTGCCATGGCTGTGAACATCATATCCTTCTTGGGTATGCTCTTGCGGGCATAAAAACTTGTGGTGCGACCTTCCGTATTTGTCATGGTAACTTCTCTGGTCGCACAATTGATGCATGCTTGGTATTGGGTTAACCAATTCATGCCCAAAATAATATCCAATTTGTTGGAATCGATGATTATCAGAGATGTTGGAAACTTGACGCCCTTGATGTTAATTTCCAGATTGCGGCAGACCAAATTGCTTCTGAGCAGGGACCCGAGGATTGTACCAGCATGTGTTTTCCCAAAATCGATCAAGGAAATTTGTTTTGGGCAGCAAAACTCCGTGATATAAAAGAGTGGGAAGCACCAGAGTCAAATAAAATTACGACGGGTATGCCGTTAACAAGGAACATACCAATGACGAATTCTGGGTCCTCTTGGGCTTCGTCTGCAGAGATATGATGGATTTGCCCTGGGATCATATCGGGGGTGGAATACGCCTCCATGTAGTTGACTTGCGGATGGAATGGAGCTGTTTGCTTGTTGTTCTTGGGGCACTGCTTGGCGTAATGTCATGTTTGCCCACAGCAGAAACATGAGTTGTTGCGCTGACAATCTTCGCGCACCGGGCTTGTCACAATATTCCCCCACCCTCATGACCACCTCTTTTGTTCCTTGGACCAGGGTCCAAGTCTCCTGGATCACGTTCGGTGAGAAAATCACGTTCCCGAAGATCTTATTCCGTTTCTTCGAAACACTGAAATAGGCAAAAACAACAATTTTGGGCTGGAACTCCGGTTAATAGGTTAGTCCCAAAAATAATATAAAAGTGGAAAATAAAGCCCAATATAGTCCAAAATAGTAGATAATATAGCATGGAGCAATAAAAAATTATAGATACGTTGGAGACGTGTCATGTATTGGTGTGGTTCCAGGCACCAAATTAATTACAAATTCCAGTTCTCTGTCAGCCGACATGCCTGGTAATTCTTCTGGGAATACATCTGGGTACTCATGGACCACTAGAATTAGCTCCACCTCTTCTGCCATGGCTGTGAACATCATATCCTTCTTGGGTATGCTCTTGCGGGCATAAAAACTTGTGGTGCGACCTTCCGTATTTGTCATGGTAACTTCTCTGGTCGCACAATTGATGCATGCTTGGTATTGGGTTAACCAATTCATGCCCAAAATAATATCCAATTTGTTGGAATCGATGATTATCAGAGATGTTGGAAACTTGACGCCCTTGATGTCAATTTCCAGATTGCGGCAGACCAAATTGCTTCTGAGCAGGGACCCGAGGATTGTACCAGCATGTGTTTTCCCAAAATCGATCAAGGAAATTTGTTTTGGGCAGCAAAACTCCGTGATATAAAAGAGTGGGAAGCACCAGAGTCAAATAAAATTACGACGGGTATGCCGTTAACAAGGAACATACCAATGACGAATTCTGGGTCCTCTTGGGCTTCGTCTGCAGAGATATGATGGATTTGCCCTGGGATCATATCGGGGGTGGAATACGCCTCCATGTAGTTGACTTGCGGATGGAATGGAGCTGTTTGCTTGTTGTTCTTGGGGCACTGCTTGGCGTAATGTCATGTTTGCCCACAGCAGAAACATGAGTTGTTGCGCTGACAATCTTTGCGCACCGGGCTTGTCACAATATTCCCCCACCCTCATGACCACCTCTTTTGTTCCTTGGACCAGGGTCCAAGTCTCCTGGATCACGTTCGGTGAGAAAATCACGTTCCCGAAGATTTTATTCCGTTTGGACTCCGTTTGATATTCCATTTCTTCGAAACACTGAAATAGGAAAAAAATAGCAATTCTGGGTTGGGCCTCCGGTTAATAGGTTAGTCCCAAAAATAATATAAAAGTGGAAAATAAAGCCCAATATAGTCCAAAACAGTAGATAATATAGCATGGAGCAATCAAAAATTATAGATACGTTGGAGACGTATCAGGCATCCCCAAGCTTAATTCCTGCTCGTCGTCGAGTAGGTAAATGATAAAAAAGAGAATTTTTGATGTGGAGTGCTACTTGGCATAATTTCAATGCAAATCTTCTTAATTGTGGTATGAATATTCAGATTAGAAAGATTCAAGACAAAGGTTTATATTGACATAAAAAATAATAATACTTCAAGCATACTAACAAAGCAATTATGTCTTCTCAAAATAACATGGCCAAAGAAAGTTATCCCTACAAAATCATATAGTCTGGCTATGCTCCATCTTCACCACACAAAGTATTTAAATCATGCACAACCCCGATGACAAGCCAAGAAATTGTTTCATACTCTAACTTTTTCAAAACTTTTTCAATCTTCACGCAATACATGAGCGTGAGCCATGGATATAGCACTATAGGTGGAATAGAATGGTGGTTGTGGAGAAGACAAAAGGAGGGGAAGATAGTCTCACATCAACTAGGTGTATCAACGGGCTATGGAGATGCCCATCAATATATATCAATGTGAGTGAGTAGGGATTGCCATGCAGCGGATGCACTAGAGCTATAAATGTATGAAAGCTCAACAAAAGAAACTAGTGGGTTTGCATCCAACTTGCTTGCTAACGAAGACCTAGGGCAATTTGAGGAAGCCCATCATTGGAATATACAAGACAAGTTCTATAATGTAAAATTCCCACTAGTATATGAAAGTGACAACATATGAGACTCTCTATATGAAGAACATGGTGCTACTTTGAAGCACAATATATGAGACTCGCTATATCATGGTGCTACTTTGAAGCACAAGTGTGGAAAAAAGGATAGTAGCATTGCCCCTTTTTATTTATTTTCTTTTTTTGGGCCTTCTTTTTTTTCTTTGGCCTTTCTCTTTTTTTATTGGGACAATGCTCTATTGAATGATGACCATCACACTTTTATTTATTTACAACTCAATGATTACAACTCGATTCTAAAACAAAGTATGACTCTATATGGATGCCTCCGGCGGTGTACCGGGATATGCAATGAATCAAGAGTGACAAGTATGAAGAAATTATGAATGGTGGCTTTGCCACAAATACTATGTCAACTACGTGATCATGCTAAGCAATATGACAATGATGAATGTGTCATGATGAACTAGCTGGTGGAAAGTTGCATGTCAATATATCTCGGAATGGCTATGGAAATGCCATAATAGGTAGGTATGGTGGCTGTTTTGAGGAAGGTATATGGTAGGTGTATGATACCGGCGAAAGGTGTGCGGTACTAGAGAGGCTAGCAAAGGTGGAAGGGTGAGAGTGCGTATAATCCGTGGACTCAACATTAGTCATAAAGAACTCATATACTTATTGCAAAAATCTAGAAGTTATCAAAGCAAAGTATTACGCGCATGCTCCTAGGGGGATAGATTGGTAGGAAAAGACCATCGCTCGTCCCCGACCGCCACTCATAAGGAAGACAATCAATAAATAAATCATGCTCCGACTTCATCACATAATGGTTCACCATACGTGCATGCTACGGGAATCACAAACTTTAACACAAGTATTCTTTAAATTCACAATTACTCAACTAGCATGACTTTAATATTATCACATCCATATCTCAAAACAATTATCATGCTTCAATCTTTTCTTAGTATTCAACACACTCAAAAGAAAGTTTCACAAATCTTGAATACCAAGCATATTATTATTAAGCAAATTACCATGCTATTAAGAGACTCTCAAAATAATTTAAGTGAAGCATGAGAGATCAATAGTTTCTTTAAAACATATCCACCACCGTGCTCTAAAAGATCTAAGTGAAGCACATAGAGCAAAATTATACGCTCAAAAGATATAAGTGAAGCACATAGAGCAAAATTATCTAGCTCAAAAGATATAAGTGAAGCACATAGAGCAAAACTACTACGCTCAAAAGATATAAGTGAAGCACATAGAGCAAAATTACTTAGCTCAAACGATATAAGTGAAGCACATAGAGTATTCTATCAAATTTTAATTCATGTATGGCTCTCTCAAAAGGTGTGTACAGCAAGGATGATTGTGGCATACTAAGATACAAAGACACAAATAATACAAGACGCTCCAAGCAAAACACATATCATGTTGGTGAATAAAAATATAGCTCGAAGTAAATTACCGATGGAAGTGGACGAAAGAGGGGATGCCTTCCGGGGCATCCCCAAGCTTTGACTTTTTGGTGTCCTTGGATTATTTTGGGGGTGACATGGGCATCCCCAAGCTTAGGCTCTTTCCACTCCTTGTTCCATGATCCATCAAAAGAATTCACCCAAAACTTGAAAACTTCACAACACAAAACTCAAAATAGAAAACTCGCGAGCTCCATTAGCGAAAGAAAACAAAAGACCACTTCAAGGTACTGTAATGAACTCATTCTTTATTTATATTGGTGTTAAACCTAATGTATTCCAACTCTCTATGGATTATAAACTATTTTACTAGCCATAGATTCATCAAAATAAGCAAACAACACACGAAAAACAGAATCTGTCAAAAACAGAACAGTCTGTAGTAATCTGTAGCTAGCGCAAGATCTGGAACCCCAAAAATTCTAAAATAAATTGCTGGACGTGAGGAATTTATCGATTAATAATCTGCAAAAATAATTAACTAAATATCGCTCTTCAAATAAAAATGACAGCAGTTCTCGTAAGCGCTAAAGTTTCTGTTTTTTACAGCAAGTTCAACAAGACTTTCCCCAAGTCTTCCCAACGGTTCTACTTGGCTCAAACACTAATTAAACACAAAAAACACAACCAAAACAGAGGCTAAATAATTTATTTATTACTAAGCAGGAGCAAAAAGCAAGGAATAAAAATAAAATTGGGTTGCCTCCCAACAAGCGCTATCGTTTAACGCCCCTAGCTAGGCATAAAAGCGAGGATAGATCTAGGTATTGCCATCTTTGGTTTTGGAGAAAAAGAGAGCAAACTTGTTATCTATGAAATTAATCTTTATATTTTGACAGAGCACATGTCCATTAATGGTAGAAGAAAGATTAAGAATGTTGTGGAAATTGGCATCTAGGCTAGCTTTTATCTCTTTAATAGATTCGTTTTGGTAAGAAAGCAAGAGAAAAGTAATTTCAGTTTTCTCATTAATGGGGTGCCCAAATATAGTTTTCATCCTCTCATAGGTATCTATGGGGCCCCCTTCAAGAAAACCCCCCTCGAAAATAGAATCTAAGACTTGTTTGAACGAAGCGGGTAGCCCAACATAAAAGCTTTTTAAGTAAACCTCAATTTGATATTGGGGTACATAGCTAGCCCGGATCCTTAATAGCCTATCCCAAGAATCTTTCAAAGATTCATCAAGTAAATAATGAAAAATTCCAGAATCATCTTCATCCAAATTACTAAGGTTCTCATTGATAACTCCGGCAAGTTGTTCTATAGTATTCCGATTTACGAGTTTAGATAAGATAGCAGGATTGCCTAAAGTACTAGAACTTGGGAGAGAACCCCCAACCTTTTTTGGTTCTGACATGGCGAGGGAAAAGAGGCAAATAGAGAGGGAGGATAGAGAGAGAGGGCGAATAAAACGGCAAGGGTGAATTGGGGGGGAGAGGAAAACGAGAGGCAAATGGAAAATAATGTAATGCGAGAGATAGGGATTGTGATGGGTACTTGGTATGTTGACATTTTGCGTAGATTCCCCGGCAACGGCGCCAGAAATCCTTCTTGCTACGTCTTGAGCTTGCGTTGGTTTTCTCCGAAGAGGAAGGGATGATGCAGTAGAGTAGCGTAAGTATTTCCCTCAGTTTTTGAGAACCAAGGTATCAATCTAGTAGGAGGCCACACTCAAGTCCCTCGTACATGCACAAAAAGATAGCTACTCGCAACCAACGCGATTAGGGGTTGTCAATCCCTTCACGGTCACTTACGAGAGTGAGATCTGATATATATAATATTTTTGGTATTTTTGGTATAAAGATGCAAAGTAAAAAGTAAAAGCAAACTAAAAAAGCAAAGCAAGATTAAAGTGATGGAGATTGATATGATGAGAATAGACCCGGGGGCCATAGGTTTCACTAGTGGCTTCTCTCAAGAGCATAAGTATTCTACAGTGGGTGAACAAATTACTGTTGAGCAATTGACAGAATTGAGCATAGTTATGAGAATATCTAGGCATGATCATGTATATAGGCATCACGTCCGTGACAAGTAGATCGAAATGATTCTGCGTCTACTACTATTACTCCACTCATCGACCGCTATCCAGCATGCATCTAGAGTATTAAGTTAAAAACAGAGTAACGCCTTAAGAAAGATGACATGATGTAGAGAGATAAATTCATGCAATATGAAATAAACCCCATCTTGTTATCCTCGATGGCAACGATACAGTACGTGCCTTGCTGCACCTTCTGTCACTGGGTAAGGACACCGCAAGATCGAACCCAAAGCTAAGCACTTCTCCCATGGCAAGAACTACCAATCTAGTTGGCCAAACCAAACAGATAATTCAAAGAGACTTGCAAAGATAACCAATCATACATAAAATAATTCAGAGAAGATTCAAATATTATTCATAGATAGACTTGATCATAAACCCACAATCCATCGGTCTCAACAAACACACCGCAAAAAGAAGATTACATCGAATAGATCTCCACAAGAGAGGGGGAGAACTTTGTATTGAGATTCAAAGAGAGAGAAGAAGCCATCTAGTTACTAACTATGGACCCGAAGGTCTGAGGTAAACTACTCACACTTCATCGGAGAGGCTATGATGATGTACAAGCCCTCCGTGATGACGGCCCTCTTCCGGCGGAGCTCCGGAACAGGCCCCAAGATGGGATCTCGTGGATACAGAAAGTTGTGGCGGTGGAATTAGGTTTTTGGCTCCCGTTCTGATCGTTTGGGGGTACGTGTGTATATATAGGAGGAAGAAGTACGCCGAAGGAGCAACGAGGGGCCCACGAGGCAGGGGGGCGCGCCCTAGGGGGCGCCCCCACCTTCGTGACCGCCTCTTTTGTTCCTTGGAGCAGGGTCCAAGTCTCCTGGATCACGTTCAGTGAGAAAATCACGTTCCTGAAGATTTTATTCCGTTTGGACTCCGTTTGATATTCTGTTTCTTCGAAACACTGAAATAGGCAAAAAACAGCAATTTTGGGCTGGGCCTCCAGTTAATAGGTTAGTCCCAAAAATAATATAAAAGTGGAAAATAAACCCAATATAGTCCAAAATAGTAGATAATATAGCATGGAGGAAACAAAAATTATAGATACGTTGGAGATATCATGTATTGGTGTGGTTCCAGGCACCAAATCAATTACAAATTCCAGTTCTCTGTCAGCCGACATGCCTGGTAATTCTTCTGGGAATACATCTGGGTACTCATGGACCACTAGAATTAGCTCCACCTCTTCTGCCATGGCTGTGAACATCATATCCTTCTTGGGTATGCTCTTGCGGGCATAAAAACTTGTGGTGTGACCTTCCGTATTTGTCATGGTAACTTCTTTGGTCACACAATTGATGCATGCTTGGTATTGGGTTAACCAATTCATGCCCAGAATAATATCCAATTTGTTGGAATCGATGATTATCAGAGATGTCGGAAACTTGACGCCCTTGATGTCAATTTCCAGATTGCGGCAGACCAAATTGCTTCTGAGCAGGGACCCGAAGATTGTACCAGCATGTGTTTTCCCAAAATCGAGCAAGGAAATTTGTTTTGGGCAGCAAAACTCTGGGATATAAAAGAGTGGGAAGCACCAGAGTCAAATAAAATTACGACAGGTATGCCGTTAACAAGGAATATACCAATGACGACTTCTAGGTCTCTTGGACTTCGTCTGCAGAGATATGATGGATTTGCCTGGGATCATATCGGGGGCGGAATACGGCTCCATGTAGTTGACTTGCGGATGGAATGGAGCTGTTTGCTTGTTGTTCTTGGGGCACTGCCTGGCGTAATGTCATGTTTGCCCATAGCAGAAACATGAGTTGTTGCGCTGAAAATCTTCACGCATCGGGCTAGTCACAATATTCTTGACTTGAGTGGTGGTCTTGTTGACATTTTGCTGCCAGTTGGGTTTGTACTCCACATGAGTCCGTTGCCAAGTACGAGCCTTCTGCACTGGTTGCATCTCCTTCTTCGGCTCGAATTTGCGCTTGTGGTCATTAATAGCTGGCTTGTTGTCATGTAGGAGCTTGTGTTCCCTTTCTGCAATGAGGGCCTTGTTCACCAGAGTCAGTAAGTCCGAAAAATCAAACATGCCGAGGGTGCACCTGAGATGCTGATTCAGGCCTCCAAGAAATTTGTCGATCTTCCGTTCTTCTGCCACATCGTAGAGAGAATAGCGGGACAAATGGTTGAACTTATTCAGATACTCGTTGACTGTCATGCTGCCTTGAGTGAGGGCGAGGAATTCGCGCTGCTTGATTTTCATAATCCCGGTGGGAATATGATACTTGCGGAAATGATCCTTGAATTTAGCCCAAGTAATTTCCTCATCCGTGGGCCATATTGCTTTAGCAATATCCCACCATATAGCGGCAGCTCCTTCGAGATAATGCGTTGCGAAGGGAACCTTGTCTCCCTCTTCAGTGCGAGCAATCTCCATTTCCCTCTCAATAGTCCTTAACCAATCGTCAGCGTCCAATGGATCAATAACTTGGCTGAAGCTGGGAGGCTTGGTTTGCTGAAAATCTGACAGCTTGGAGTGATGGCCATTCTGGTTTCCATTCTGCCCAACCATAACTTTCACACTTTTCAATATTTCCAGCAGATTGTTGCTCCTTCTTTCTTCAAACATTCGCAGGATTTGCTCAGTGGAAGGCGGATGTGGCGGTGGAGACGGGGGTGGCTGGTATGGCTCGGGGGAATGTCCTGCCTCTCTTGCGGAGCGACGGACAGGGACATCCTCACAAGTTTGACTGCTGCTGCCGCCACTCGGCATCCTATTATTTATTTTCCCATACATAGCAACCGTGATGAGAAAAATCCAATGTGGGAGGAAAGCCATTGACAAATCCCAGAAGAAAACAACGAAAGAAAGCCAAAGCGAATAAAAAGTTCCAACATAATTATACATAGACTCAACATGGAAGTAATTATCACAACGGGTCTACTACCCTCATACATGAAACTAAGCATCATGACACATGCGACTACACTCATACATCATACTCATGACGAAAGCGATACTCTAGCAGTCTACTGATCGGACTGCGCTGCTGCGGACTCCTCTCCTGAGCCGGACCCAGATCCTGAACTGATAGTAGAGACCTCCGGGTTAAGAGAAACGCGACAGTGCTGCCTCGAGGGCTCTCTCTCTGGGGTAGGCGCGGGATGGGATCTAACCATAGGAGCGGCAAGAGTAGCGACAAGTGAAGCCCACGCAGCAGGAGCACTGCTAGGGGTCACCGTCAGAGGGTTAACAGTACCCTGCGAAGTCACTGGGGAAACGGAGGCGGGAGGAACTGGAGTAGTGTAGATGACAGTGGGAAGAGGGTTCGTAGTACGAGCAGCAGCGAGAGCTGTCCGGGCGCGTGAAAGCTCCCGAGCTAACTCGTAGTTCGGGAGATAACTGGCAGTGATATATCGAGAAAGGTGGCTAGTGTACGATCGCACGCCGGATTAATCGAAGGAAAGCGATATGCCCATTCTTGTGCAGAGATGGGTAGTAGAAGAAACCTGGGTGGGTGTGCATGCGAACCTTGTTGTAGCGCAAGTCTACAAGAGCCTTGATAGTTGCAAACTGAACCGCCTGAGATGTCGTAGAAGCAAGACCACCCTTAGTAGAACAAGTGTAAGCACTGGAAGGGGAACTGTGGTGTAGAGTTACCTCGGCATAATACTCATACAATGCACCGGCTAGATGCTCCCGATACACCCGATACTTTGGATCAGCACCCTCTGGATAGAGTCATTGCCACACGTTCTGAAGCAGGTGCGGCGATGTGTACGGAGCTGGCTCAGGATGGTACAAGATCGGTACTAGAGCCATCTACACTCACAAACCATACAGTTAGTAATAACAACAAATAAACATGCATGCAATGCAACAATCAATTTCTATGACTACCGGCACTCAGACGAAGCTATCTACCGTTTCACTAACGCACTAACGGTCTAGCGTGCCCTACAGTCGACAAGCTCTGATACCAAGCATTGTGGCACCCCGACTCAAAGCAACCGGTTTACCCTGCATTGCCAGCCCAGAGATCAAGTCTTCTGGCAATACACAACAACTTGATACAGAAACAACCGCTTTATTGATGCTAGCGGATTACATAAGTCTGATATTACATCGAGATACGAGGCCAAGCGGCACGCATGGTGCTGCTGAACAGTATGTACATTATTTAATGAACATGATGAGGGCCTCGATCACACGAACTATGTGACAGCGGAAGAACGACGAAGTGGAACTCCATAGCACAGGGACACCGACGTGGACACAGCCTGGACGCGAGATGCGCTCCGATGCGAATCAACTTCCCTGAAAGCTGGCATGACATGCCAGGTCAGTACATTGAATGTACTTGCAAGCTCACAACAAACATAAGCACGATGACAGACAATATCATGACAATTAATCAAATTAATGCAAAAGCAAGAGTTACTAATCATGCAATGAAACCAATACACGCACCGAGTCTCACAGACTCGCTTACCAGACGGTTACCTCGTAACCAAGCGGTGACCATACCGGGGTCACAATTGAAAACCAACCGCTCATGAACAACTCGAGAGTTCATGAAATATAGAGAATCGCAACAACCATTTAGTTTGCAAGATTAATTATAAAATTTGATACATGGTGTGACTTACTTCCGAGCTATGCCCATAACCAAGGACGCGGCTATCGATAGGTTAAATAAACTCTGCAGAGGTACTACACTTTACCCACACTAGGAACACCTGGCCTCGCACTCCCATTCGGGTGGACCAAAGTGTTCTGACGAAACCCTCCCTTTGTCATGGCACTCTCTCGGCCACTACGACCAACTCCCTCTCAGGGCTAGGTCTTGGGTGGCCCTGTGCCTACCAAAGGCACCAACGGCCACCGTCGTTGCAAAACAGTCCCAAACGGGGACAAGGTACCATAAAAACAAAAACAAGCACACAAGGTTATGTCTGCTTACTGGGCCAGGGTATGCACGCCCATAACCTTCCCTCGCGGGAGCACCGGTGAGAGGCACAACAAAGGACCGAATCAAGACCTTCCCACAAGGTAAATGTGGTCGCACTGAATAAAAACCCGATTCAGTGGCACCATGACGGGATCAACATCATATTCAAGTTGAACTTTGACAAAAACTTTTTATAAAAACAATGATATTGTGACTTAATCACGCGACTAATCGACATGCAATCAAATAACAGATGGATATGGATCAAACTTATCTATATAATTAACTTGCAATATTCAGGATCCAAAAACTTCACTGGTCCTAATTCATTTTTATTATCTAGCATTATTTTTATTAACTCATCATTTTTATGAAAATCTCACTTAGTAAAAGAACTATCATTTTCTACCATAGCAAAATGACTAATGCAAAATTTTACTCTACTTGACCAAACAAGTTCATGCAATTTACCAGCAACTAAAACAAGCATATCAAACATGGTGAAGTAACTAGCAATTAGAAAAATTTATTTATCAAATTTTAAATGCAAGTAAAAAACTCATATTCAATTAGAAAGTCATAGATATTGAAATAACACCATCCAAATGCTGGTGTGGCTTGGCTTAGTGTAGGGGAGGATCACACCCCTCTTGGTTTGCTTCAAGACAAGCTTCTCCTTCAGAAAATAATTAAACACCACAAAAACAAATATCAAAATCCATTCTGAAAATCACCAGAAATTCTAGACAGCAAAGGAAAATGCACCTTTTGGTGTGCTGCTAGAGCTTTCTGAAACAAAGACAATGCAAAAAGAATCAAATCATTTGGACTTATGGTTTAGAAATGGGGGCTGGTCAAAGTTTGGGTCAATTTCTGAATAAATTTGAATTAAACAGAAATTCCTGGGGGGTGACATCGAAGGCATAAAAGAGAAATACACCTCCACTCGTACCGCTTTGGGCACGAGTGGTGTGGCTGACGGGCGGGCCCCGCACATCAGGAGCAAGAGAGGGGAAACGAGATGCGAACGCGATGGCGCTTTGCTGGAGCACACGCCGGCGAGGAGGGGGTTTGAGGCTAGTTTAGAGGGATAGGATTGAAGCTGGGCTCGCAGCGCACCAGCCCGTACCCGTGGCTTGCCATGGGATGGAGGGAGCTACTCGCGGTCAAGCTCGCAAGCTTCGGTGGTGGACGGGGTTTGCCAGAGTGGATGAAGACGACGGCTAGAGTCAGCTCCGGGGGCTCAGCAGCATCCAGACAGCACCAAGAGACCTCCAATGCCACGCTCGAGCAGCTAGTCGAGCTCGAGAGGCTCCGGAGCAAGGTGGCCGAGTTGCGGAGGTCGCCGGAGTTCTCTGGTCGGGGCAGCCGTCCAGAGGCCTGCCCGACCGGGCTGTGGCCCTTCTGCATGTTCGTGGAGGTGGTGAGGAGTGGTGCGTGGCTAGGAAACGAGGAGGGAGGCTCTATATATAGCCGGAGTGAGGGGGGGTAACGTGTCGCTACTGGAGCTCTCTGGAAGCCGGCGAATGACGATGAAGCACTCCAGTGCGAGGGGGAAAGCGTGCAACATCGCTGTGGGAGGCTGTCCATGCTCGTGGACGAGCACATGACGTAGGGGGGGGGAGCGGACAAGTGCACACGCGCACTGTGGCTTTTGGCCGCGACGTGCCTGTGCTTGCTGCGGCATCTCCTGCGTCGGCAAGCTCCAGGGAGAGGTCAAGGGTGATGGGTTGGGGCTGGTGGCGCGGCACGGCAGTCGTCGGCGAGCGCTAGATCAAGCACGCGTTGGACAGAGGAGATGGCGACACCCAGAGCGCATCGAGTAGCTGCTAGGTACCATGTCTTCACACGGTCACCACAATGGCATGGTTAAGAGGACGCCCAAACGCGACCAAACCTTGTCTATGCTCTAGTCCACACAGTGTTTAGTCTAGGAAAGTTGAAAGCTCATACCCAGGCCGACCAGAATTGACTCAACCAAGCTGGCAAGTTTCTGACCAGAAACTTGGTCGCCAAGTTTGGCTAGCTTCTAGATGGCCATTAGGGCTAGTCACCTGGGGTTTAGGTTCTCTTAGGATGGTAGTTAAGCTCAAGAAAGATCAGGGCTAAAAGATCAAGGAAAAATGCACTTGTTGTACAATGTGCATTTCTGGTCTAGAAGAGAAATGATTTTCTATAGAAAAATATTACAAAAAGTCGAGCAATATTTTGGCTTGGGAAGGTGTGCCAAGGTCCAAAGAATATTCAGGAATTATCTCAGATTTTTAGGAGCATTAAAAATGAGGGTTGCTTTGGAGCACAAGTTTCTGAAAAGGGTTTCAGGGAGGAGAATGAATATTTTTCCTTTATGAAAAATATTCATTTGATTATTTTTGGGATTTATCAAAGAGATAAGGTTGAATGGGAAGTAGATAGACACTTGGGTGAAAGTCAAGGGTATGCCCAAGTGACAAGTCCATTTGAAATGATTCCAAAATCCAAATCAAGGCAAGTTAAAAACCAAGTCCGGAAACAGAGAGAAGGCAAGTCCGGAAAAAGAGGGAAGGCAAAATCCAGGCTGTCACACCCTCCCTTTCAACGTGCAAGCAGCTTGCTCTAAAAAGAAGCGACCGGCCCCGCCAAGATCTCGAGGAGAGGGAACTCTAGTGACAGCAGTTGTGTCTCGTGAGGTGGTTAGACTTAGCTTTCACGAAGGCAGTGCTGAACGGGCCACAACCCGTGAAGAATCTCCATAGCCCTTGAGATGCACCCTTCGAGGCTCGTCCCCTTGAGGCCCTTGGGGCGGGCGATTGTCGCCATTTACTGCATGAGACACTACCTGCGTGATTCCTGAACACTTCGTTCTTAGGGTAGCTACATGTTGACAAATTTCAGGACATGGGGAGCGACGCACACTTGCCAACTTGCTCATGGCTGTTCCGTGAGGAGATAAGGCACCAAGGATCTTGGTGAGGTGACATGCACGGGGGCAGGCCCGAGAGCGAGAGCTCGATCACTTGGATTTATTAGCACTGCAGGGACTGACCCAACCACAAACGCCATGCCCAGCCCCCGCACATGGGACAGTCAGGAGAGGAGTCGCGAGGACACGATGCTCTTTGGGTGGCATGGCACCGGACACATGATTATGCGAGCAATATAAATTCATCAGGGCATGACAAAATCCGTTACACAACCAAAAAGTGGCACGGCTGCCATGTCTGGCACGGGTCAGCTCGAGGTTGCTGCAGCTCGTGGGGTGCCCTCCGATTGAACAAACAAAAAGTCACCTGGAGAAGCAGCGCTGTCAAGTTGCTCGATGAGGTGCACCACGGAAGCTCATCGCTCAGGGGCTGAGAGGCTCCCGATGCCCAGGGGGCTTGCAAGGGGCAGAGGGCTCGTACGATTCCATCATGAGGCGCGCCAGCCTTTGGAAGGTGGCGCCGACATTCATCAGGCCGAAGGGCTTGTGGGTGTAGTTTGTGGTGAGGCCCATGCCCGGGCTAATGCACGATGGCCAAAAGAGGTCCTGGGAGCAGGCCCTGTCGAGGCCCGCGAGGTTGATGCACATGCACACATTGCCACCCTTCTCGGGGACGATGATTGGGTTGGCGGGCCGCGTGGAGTGGCGCAAACCGCAGATGGCCCGAGCTTCCTGCAGCTTGGAAATTTCCTGGACGATGAACTCTTGCTTCGCTGGCGCCTGGTCCTGTGCTCCTTGATTGACGGGGCGTGCGCTGGGGCACATCGCTAGGTGGTTCTCAATCACCTCCCCCAGCACAGCGGGCAGATCAAATGGTTTCTAGGCAAAAATGTCTGAGCATGCACGAAGGAAGGTGCCAAGCGCGCCTTCCTATGTGGGAGGAGGGCAGGCGCCAACGGCGAGGGCAGGGCCTGGACCACTGCCATCAGCCGATGCCTTCTTCGCCTCGGGCGGTCCTTGTAGAGCAGCTACTTCTTCTTTCTGGGAGCAGCCTCGGGAGGCTTGGCGGCGTCCTCGCCTTTGGAATGCATGGTTGAGGCAACCCGGCAGGCATGCTCGAGGGAACAAACCATGTCTTTCTCGCCATAAGAGATGGTGATGATACCGCTGCAGCCTGGCATCTTGAGGACGTTGTAGCCATGGTGGGTCGCCGCCATGAACTTGGCGAGTGCCGGGTATCCCAGGATGGCATTGTATGGAAGGCTGATGTGCGCCACGTCAAAGTCAATGAGCTCAGTGTAGCAGTTGTGGCGGGTGCGGAAGGTGACAGCGAGGCACACTTGCCCCAGGGGGATGGTAGACCCATCAGTCACCCCGAAGAAGGGCCTTGTCGACATCAGCTGGTTGTAGGGCACTTGGAGTATCTCAAAGGTCTCGATGGAGATCATGTTGAGGCCGGCGCCCCCCTCGATGAGGGTCTTGGTGACCGTGACATTGCTGATGGTGGGGGTGCACATCATGGGAAGCGTGCCTCTACGGCCGTGGACTTGAGGTGATCCTTGGAGTCGAAGGTGATGGCATACTGCGACCACTTGAGGGGTTGTGCAGCTTCAAGCCTCGGGAGGGTGGCGTTCACCTCACGAGAGAACTACTTGAAGATGCGATTGGACTTAGGGGACTGGGCTCCCCCAAGGATGTAGGCTATTGCACAAGGCTCTTGATAGCCCCTAGACCCCTCATTGAGTCGGTTGGTGTCGTTCCTCCTAGGTGGCGGTGGCAGTGGTGGAAGGGCAGTGCTGGCATGAAGATGTGCCTCATGAGGCTGATCGCGCCAGTATTGGCGGGGGGTTGCCTGTGCCATTGCGGTTGTCCCATCGGCCGCTGCTTTGACCTCCTACGCGACTGGCACCACAGTCACTGCGATCCCCTCGGTGGCCCAAGCACTCGTCATAGAGTGACTTGAGTTCCTGGCAGTCCTCCGTCCTGTGGGTGCGCACATTGTGGTAGATGCAGAACGAGCGGCTGTCCTTCCTGGGCTCATCATGGTCACAACCTTGCTTCTTCTCAGGCTCCGCTGCCAGCACGACATGGCCTTTGCACTTGATGTCCTTGCCCTTGTCCTTGTTGTCATTCGGCGGGGCATCGGGGTCGTTGTGGATGAAAAGGCGACCCTCTTCGGCCTTGGCGCACCTGTCGGCAAGGTCAAACAACTCCAACACCGAGTCTAGATCATCGTTGATGGTGAGCTTCTCGCACATCCTGACGTCTGTGACACCAGAACAGAACACCAAGATGATGGCCTCACACTAGTACAACGAGGTGCTATACAAACGGTTTTAACCCCCTTCCGCGACGACATTTGGAACCGTTGCCTAGTGAGTGTGGGTGATAGGGGGGTCCTTCCCACACGACATAGAAACTGTCAGGGATATGCCCTCCTGGCACACACGCTCGCCAAAAGGAGGTCATGTGCGACCGACGAGCGACCAAATACGGTTATACGTACAGTAGTGCTCAAAAAATACAATTATACAGGAGAAATCATTTCTGATCATAAGTACATTCCACACAGTCAGTCCCCGCTAAACGTTTCTGTTTGTATATACATCCCACACAGTCGCTCCAAGGAAAACATTTCTGTTCGCAAGTACATCACACACAATTTTCCCCGTTAAATCGTTTGTAATAGCATTTCCATTGCGCATGATATTAACAATTTTATCATTTGTGTTATTGAATGCATCACACATAGTGCGTAGAAGAAACTATGTGGCAAAGGCTGTCCATCACACACAGTTTTTATGTGGTAAATGTTTGCGCCAAGTGGCGTAACGCAAACAGTTTTCAAGAGGATGTCGTGTGTGATTGTTCATTAATCTAACACGGTTTATTCCTAGAAATTGTGTGCGTTATTGAATGCATCACACACGGTGTTTTCTCAATAACCGTTTGCAATAGAAAAACCCAATTAGCAGGCTAACTATCCTATTATTAATAATCTATTTATTAATCTAATTGACATTTCATATTAAGCACACAATATATTTCATTTTCATAATTGAAATACATAAGATTACAACATCATATATCTTCAGTACTCAGCTACCCCATTACACAACTACACCAGCACCAAGTTACACATGCAACATCTATAACCTTTCAAAATTAGCATCATAGATGATACATAGACAGATGTATCTCATCTGGAAAACTGCTGAAGCAGAAGGCGAATATTGAGCCTTCATTGATGTTGAAGGTTTTTGCAACTTTAGGCTAGTGCATGTGGATAATTGACCATCCATCATTCGTCCTCTTCAGGAATACTTCAATATTGAACCGTGGGTGTTCTATGAAAACCTTCCTCGCCTCCTGACCATACAGGTGGTTTGAGAGGTAATCATCAGTGAACTTCTTTGGAAAGGCCTGAAAACAAGGATGTGCACAAATATCTTCTCTATATTGGAAATGGGGCAAAGGAATAAAAAGGCAAGGTATAATAGTTAGTACCATCCTGTAGTGAACTGATGTCTTCTTCATTGTGCAGACGAAGATCTTGTTGTTTTTTGTTGTTAATTTCTTTATCCTAACAATCTTTTTGAGTTTCTTGACTTGACTGATATTCATGGACAACTCATTTCCCCGTATGCAACAAGGGTCGAACAGTGGGTCAAAACCTCTGACAACGGGACCTACATGTGCAAGACAAAATTGTTAAAAACCTAAATATTAGAATGGTTCATGCAATTGCACAATAATGTGCTATTGGACAAAAGACCATGCATGTGCAAACCTCGATTGTAAACCTCAGTGCTTCCCATTGTTTCCCTGCAACACATACAAGGTAGTTAGTCATCAGGTTAAGTGAGGGTTCACATGCTATTAGTAAGATATATTGATGAAAAATAAGCACATTGCAGATTCATCAGATTAATTCAAGCCACATGGAAAACCCATTTATCCAAACCAAGCATGATTAAGAACTAGGAAATATAGCACTTGTATATGTTTCTCATGTATTAAGTGCAGTCAAATTTGATTTATTCCTCACATGCACAACAATACAAAATTCTACCCACGACAATTGGACATTGCATTGTAGAATTGAACCAAGCAGTTAACTAAACACCACAACAAATGAACCAAACATTAACTAAGCACCACATTGCACAATATGACATACTCCTAATAGAAGATCAGACAGTTTACTAAACCAACCATGCTTGACAACTTGGAAAATTGCACCCTGAAGAATTGAACATCATATTTGGAGAATTGAACCAAACAGTTAACTGAACACCACATTGCACGACATATAGAACATATACACTAGAGCAGAAGATTGCATGGTAAAAGTAGATAGCACAATTCACTAGAATTTATTAAGGAAAGGCAGTAGCTAGCAAACTGGACATGCGTCCTTATAGTGAGCTAATAAGACAAGCTACTCCCCATTGTCGGAGATATCGATGACAATTGGCTCCTTGGACATGGAAGAGGGCGCGGCCTCTCCATTGTGGGTGCCCTCGTCGTACTGGTGAGTTGCCTAAGCCGCTCCGGGAACCAACCTGCTGGCTCTCGAGATGAGGTAAGCACGTCACACTGAGAAAACACCTTGTAGTCTTCGTCGAAGGCACCGACGATGGCCTTGAGAAAACGCCACAAACTGTCGTTTAAAGCAGCCAACCACGTCACGACGTCGGCGCGCGAGGCATCGACGGTGGCCTCGACGGCGAGGTGCTCCTCCAAGATCTGCGGGTCGGCACGAATGGCAGCCATCGCGACCTCATCTGCGCGTGTGGCCGCGATTTTGTTCTCCGCTGCCAAATGCTCCTTGAGATCCTGGCTATACTGCGTGCACCATGGTTAGGGCCGGCGCTTATTTGGTGGAGGGGTCGGTGATTTGGGTGGAAGGTGTCACGCCGGCAGTTGATACGTCTCCAACGTATCTATAATTTTTGATTGCCCCATGCTATATTATCTACTGTTTTGGATGTTTATGGGCTTTATTATACACTTTTATATCATTTTTGGGACTAACCTATTAACCCAGAGCCCAGTGCCAGTTTCAGTTTTTACCTTGTTTTAGGGTTTCGAAGAAAAGGAAAATCTAACGGAGTCCATTCGACCTGAAACTTCACGGAACTCATTTTTGGAAGGAAAGAAGCCCAGAAGACTTGAAGTGCACGTAAGGGAAGCTTCGAGGAGGCCACGAGGTAGGGGGGGCGCCCACCCCCCTAGGGCGCGCCCTCCACCCTTTGGGCCCCTCGTGCCCCCCCTAACGTACTTCTTCCGCCTATATATCTCCATATACCCTAAAAACATCAGAGAGCACAATAGATCGGGAGTTCCGCCGCCAGAAGCCTCCGTAGCCACCGAAAGCCAATCTAGACCCGTTCCGGCACCCTGCCGGAGGGGGGAATCCCTCTCCGGTGGCCATCTTCATCATCCCAGTGCTCTCCATGACGAGGAGGGAGTAGTTCTCCCTCGGGGCTGAGGGTATGTACTAGTAGCTATGTGTTTGATCTCTCTCTCTCTCTCTCATGTTCTTGAGGTGATATGATCTTGATGTATCGCGAGCTTTGCTATTATATTTGGATCCTATGATGTTTCTTCCCCCCTCTACTCTCTTGTAATGAATTGAGTTTCTCCTTTGAAGTTATCTTATCGGATTGAGTCTTTAAAGATTTGAGAACACTTGATGTATGTCTTGCCGTGCGTATCTGTGGTGACAATGGGGTACCACATGATTCACTTGATGTATGTTTTGGTGATCAACTTGCGGGTTCCGCCCATGAACCTATGCATAGGGGTTGACACACGTTTTCATCATGATTCTCCGGTAGAACTTTGGGGCACTCTTTGAGGTCCTACGTGTTGGTTGAATAGATGAATCTGAGATTGTGTGATGCATATCGTATAATCATACCCACGGATACTTGAGGTGACATTGGAGTATCTAGGTGACATTAGGGGTGTTATTCTAGTACGAACTCTAGGGCTGTTTGTGACACTTATAGGAATAACCCAACGGATTGATTGGAAAGAATAACTTTGAGGTGGTTTCGTACCCTACCATAATCTCTTCGTTCGTTCTCCGCTATTAGTGACTTTGGAGTGACTCTTTGTTGCATGTTGAGGGATAGTTATGTGATCCAATTATGATATTATTGTTGAGGGAACTTGCACTAGCGAAAGTATGAACTAGGCCTTGTTTCAACGCATTGCAATACCGTTTATGCTCACTTTTATCATTAGTTACCTTGCTGTTTTTATAATTTCAGATTACAAATACCTTTATCTATCATCCATATACCACTCGTATAACCATTTCTTCGCTGAACTAGTGCACCTATACAATTTACCATTGTATTAGGTGTGTTGGGGACACAAGATACTCTTTGTTATTTGGTTGCAGGGTTGCTTGAGAGAGACCATCTTCATCCTACGCCTCCTAAGGATTGATAGACCTTAGGTCATCCACTTGAGGGAAATTTTCTACTGTCCTACAAACCTCTGCACTTGGAGGCCCAACAACGTCTACAAGAAGAAGGTTGTGTAGTAGACATCAAGCTCTTTTCTGGCGCCGTTGCCGGGGAGGTTAGCGCTTGAAGGTATATCTTTAGATCTTGCAATTGAGTCTTTTAGTTTCTTGTTTTATCACTAGTTTAGTTTGTAAAAGGAAAGTATAAAAAATGGAATTGAGTTTGTCTCATACGCTTCACCTTTTTAATATCTTTCGTGAGTATGATGGAAAGGATAATTGTGCTCAAGTGCTAGAAGAAGATATCTATAAAATGTTTGGCACTAAATATTTGAATGATCAGCATCATTTCAATGTTGTTAGTATGAATTCCTTGAATATCCATGATGCTAATGATATGCAAAGCCACAAGCTTGGGGAAGCTATGTTTGATGAAGATGTTATTTTTTGTGCCCCAAGTTTTGATGAGCAAATTTATTATGATGAAAGCATGCCTCCTATCTATGATGATTATTGTGATGACACGTATGCTCTAAAGAATAATGATAACCATGAAACTTGTCATCTTGATCTTAAATTTCAACCACATGATAGTTATTTTGTTGAGTTTGCTCCCACTATTATTCATGAGAAGAATTTTGCTTATGTGGAGAGTAATAACATTTATATGCTTATAGATCATGAAAAGAATGCTTTAGGTGCTGGTTATATTGTTGAATTCATTATGATGCTACTGAAAATTACTACGAGGGAGGAACATATGCTTGTAGGAATTGCAATAATATCAAGTTTCCTCTCTATGTGCTTAAAGTTTTGAAGTTATGCTTGTCTTACCTTCCTATGCAAGTTGATTCTTGTTCCCATAAGTTGTGTGCTCACAAAATCCCTATGCATAGGAAGTATGTTAGACTAAATGTGCTATTCATATTCTTCATCATGCTCTCTTTATGTTTCAATCCTTATCTATTATGTGAGCATCATTGAAATCATCATGCCTAGCTAGGGGCGTTAAACGTTAGCGCTTGTTGGGAGGCAACCTAATTTTATTTTAGTTACTTGATTTTTGTTCCTGTTTAGTAATAAATAATTTATCTAGCCTCTGTTTATATGTGGTTTTATGCTTTTAATTAGTGTTTGTGCCAAGTAGAACCTTTGGGAAGACTTGAGGAAAGTCTTTTTAATCTTGCTGTAAAAAACAGAAACTTTAGTGCTCACGAGAATTGCTGCCATTTTTATTTGGAAAGTGCTATTTAGTTAATTATTTTTTCAGATGATTGATAGATAAATTCCTCACTTCCAGAAATTTATTTGAGAATTTTATGAGTTCCATAAGTATACGTTGGATCCAGATTACTACATACTGTTCTGTTTTTGACAGATTCTGTTTTTCATGTGTTGTTTACTTATTTTGATGAATCTATGGCTAGTAAAAGAGTTTATAAACCATAGATAAGTTTGAATACATTAGGATTAACACAAATATAAATAAATAATGATTTCATTACAGTACCTTGAAGTGGTGTTTTGTTTTCTTTCGCTAACGGAGCTTACGAGTTTTCTGTTAAGTTTTGTGTTGTGAAGTTTTCAAGTTTTGGGTAAAGATTCGATGGATTATGGAATAAGGAGTGGCAAGAGACTAAGCTTGGGGATTCCCAAGGCAGCCCAAGTTAATATTCAAGGACAACCAAAAGCCTAAGTTTGGGGATGCCCCGGAAGGCATCCCCTCTTTCGTCTACTTCCATCGGTAACTTTACTTGGAGCTATATTTTTATTCACCACATGATATGTGTTTTGCTTGGAGCGTCAATTTATTTTGTTAGGATTTGCTTTATGTTATTTAGAACAATGTTTTTCATCTTTTATTTCAATAAAAGTGGCATTGATAGCCTTTACTATGCCTATGTTACAAGTATACATGTTGCTGTTTGAAAACAGAAAGTTTACCTCTGTTGCAATAATTCCCAAGAAAAGTCAGAATGTGATAAAATGTTGAAACCTTTTGAATATTAATATCTGATAAATTTACTACAGTGGGAATTTTCTTTCATAATTTTTTGGAGCTAGGGAAGTATGGATGTTGCTGCATTCTTTACAGACTGTCCAGTTTAGGCAGATTGCTGTTATGATTGCATTGTTTGCATATGTTTGCTTCTATAATGATTCTATTTGAGGATAGGACTATTAAATATGCAGAGGCATTTAGTATGCAATATTGAATAATAATTTTAGTGATTTTCTACAGTAGAGTATGATAAGGTTTTGGCAATGGTTTATACTAACTTATCTCACGAGTCCTTGTTGAGTTTTGTGTGGATGAAGCTTTTGAGATTTAGGGAGACCGTGATATGAGAGGAATTAAGGAGACACAAAAGCTCAAGCTTGGGGATGCCTAAGGCATCCCAAGATAATATTTCAAGAAGTCTCAAGCATCTAAGCTTGGGGATGCCCCGTTGGCATCCCACCTTTCTTCTTCAACAACTATCGGTTAGTTTCGGTTGATCCTAAGTTTTTGCTTCTTCACATGATGTTTGCCATTCTTAGAATGTCATTTTATTTTGCTTTGCTTGCTGTTTGAAAAAATACCAAGATCTCAAATTATTAAATGTTAGAGAGTCTTCACATAGTTGCATAATTATTCGACTACTCATTGATCTTCACTTATATCTTTCAGAGTAGTTTGTCATTTGCTCTAGTGTTTCACTTATATCTTTTTAGAGCACGGTGGTAGTTTTATTTTGAAGAAATAGATGAACTCTCATGCTTCACTTAGATTATTTTGAGAGTCTTAAATAGCATGGTAATTTGCTTAAAATCCTAATATGCTAGGTATTCAAGAATAATAAAATTCTCTTATGAGTGTTTTGAATACTAAGAGAAGTTTGATGCTTGATGACTGTTTTGAGATATGGAGGTAATAATATCAAAGTCGTGCTAGTTGAGTGGTTGTGAAATTGAGAAATACTTGTGTTGAAGTTTGCAAGTCCCGTAGCATGCACGTATGGTAAACTTATGTAACAAATTTGAAACATGAGGTGTTATTTGATTGTCTTCCTTATGAGTGGCGGTCGGGGACGAGCGATGGTCTTTTCCTACCAATCTATCCCCCTAGGAGCATGCGTGTAGAGTCGAGGTTTTTGATGACTTGTAGATTTTTGCAATAAGTATGTGAGTTCTTTATGACTAATGTTGAGTCCATGGATTATACGCACTCTCACCCTTCCATCCTTGCTAGCCTCTTCGGTACCGTGCATTGCCCTTTCTCACATTGAGAGTTGGCGCAAACTTCGCTGGTGCATCCAAACCCCATGATATGATACGCTCTTTCACACATAAACCTCCTTATATCTTCCTCAAAACAGCCGCCATACCTACCTATTATGGCATTTCCATAGCCATTCCGAGATATATTGCCATGCAACTTTCCGCCATTCTGTTTATCATGACACATTCATCATTATCATATTGCTTTGCATGATCATGTAGTTGACATCGTATTTGTGGCAAAGCCACCGTTCCTAATTCATACATGTCACTCTTGATTCATTGCATATCCTGGTACACCGCCGGAGGCTTTCATATAGAGTCATACTTTGTTCTAGTATCGAGTTGTAATCATTGAGTTGTAAATAAATAGAAGTGTGATGATCATCATTTTCTAGAGCATTGTCCCAAGTGAGGAATAAAAAAAGGAGAAAGGCCATAAAAAAAGAGAAGGCCCAAAAAGAAGAGAAAGGCCATAAAAAGGAGAAGGCCCCAAAAAAGAAAGAAAAAAGAAAAAAAGAAAAAAAAGAAAAAGAGAGAAAAAGAGAGAAGGGACAATGCTACTATCCTTTTACCACACTTGTGCTTCAAAGTAGCACCATAATCTTCATGATAGAGAGTCTCTTGTTTTGTCACTTTCACATACTAGTGGGAATTTTTCATTATGGAACTTGGCTTGTATATTCCAACAATGGGCCTCCTCAAGTGCCCTAGGTCTTCGTGAGCAAGCAAGTTGGATGCACACCCACTTAATTTCTTTTGTTGAGCTTTCATACATTCATAGCTCTAGTGCATCCGTTGCATGGCAATCCCTACTCCTTACATTAACATCAATCGATGGGCATCTCCATAGCTCATTGATTAGCCTCGTTGATGTGAGACTTTCTCCTTTTTGTCTTCTTCACATAACCCCCTCATTATTCTATTCCACCCATAGTGCTATATCCATGGCTCGCGCTCATGTATTGCGTGAAAGTTTATAGGTTTGAGATTACCAAAGTATGAAACAATTGCTTGGCTTGTCATCGGGGTTGTGCATGATGAGATCATTCTTGTGTGACGAAAATGGAGCATGACTAAACTATATGATTTTGTAGGGATGAACTTTCTTTGGCCATGTTATTTTGAGAAGACATAATTGCTTAGTTAGTATGCTTGAAGTATTATTATTTTTATGTCAATATGAACTTTTGTCTTGAATCTTTCGGATCTAAATATTCATACCACAAATAAGAAGAATTACATTGAAATTATGCAGAGTAGCACTCCGCATCAAAAATTCTGTTTTTATCATTTACCTACTCGAGGACGAGTAGGAATTAAGCTTGGGGATGCTGATACGTCTCCAACGTATCTATAATTTTTTATTGCTGCATGCTATATTATCTACTATTTTGGATGTTTATGGGCTTTATTATACACTTTTCTATCATTTTTGTGACTAACCTATTAACCCAGAGCCGAGTGCCAGTTTCTATTTTTACGTTGTTTTAGGGTTTCGAAGAAAAGGAAAATCAAACAGAGTCCAATTGACCTGAAACTTCACGGAACTCATTTTTGGAAGGAAAGAAGCCCAGAAGACTTGAAGTGCATGTAAGGGAAGCTTCGAGGAGGCCACGAGGTATGGGGGCGCGCCCTCCACCCTCGTGGGCCCCTCGAGGCCCCCCTGACATACTTCTTCCACCTATATATCTCCATATACCCTAAAAACATCAGAGAGCACAATAGATCGGGAGTTCCGCCGCCAGAAGCCTCCGTAGCCACCGAAAGCCAATCTAGACCCGTTCTGGCACCCTGCCAGAGGGGGGAATCCCTCTCCGGTGGCCATATTCATCATCCCAGTGCTCTCCATGACGAGGAGGGAGTAGTTCTCCCTCGGGGCTGTGGGTATGTACCAGTAGCTATGTGTTTGATCTCTCTCTCTCTCTTTCTCTCTCGTGTTCTTGAGGTGATACGATCTTGATGTATCGTGAGCTTTGCTATTATATTTGGATCCTACGATGTTTCTTCCCCCCTCTACTCTCTTGTAATGAATTGAGTTTCCCCTTTGAAGTTATCTTATCGGATTGAGTCTTTAAAGATTTGAGAACACTCGATGTATGTCTTGCAGTGCGTATCTATGGTGACAATGGGGTACCATGTGATTCACTTGATGTATGTTTTGGTGATCAACTTGCTGGTTTTGCCCATGAACCTATGCACAGGGGTTGACACACGTTTTCGTCGTGATTCTCCGGTAGAACTTTGGGGCACTCTTTGAGGTCCTATGTGTTGGTTGAATAGATGAATCTGAGATTGTGTGATGCATATCGTATAATCATACCCACGGATACTTGAGGTGACATTGGAGTATCTAGGTGACATTAGGGTTTTGGTTGATTTGTGTCTTAAGGTGTTATTCTAGTACGAACTCTAGGGCTGTTTGTGACACTTATAGGAATAGCCCAACAGATTGATTGGAAAGAATAACTTTGAGGTGGTTTCGTACCCTACCATAATCTCTTCGTTCGTTCTCCGCTATTAGCGCTTGTTGGGAGGCAACCCAATTTTATTTTAGTTACTTGATTTTTGTTCCTGTTTAGTAATAAATAATTTATCTAGCCTCTTTTATATGCGGTTTTATGCTTTTAATTAGTGTTTGTGCCAAGTAGAACCTTTGGGAATACTTGGGGAAAGTCTTTTTAACCTTGTTGTAAAAAACAGAAACTTTAGCGCTCACGAGAATTGCTGCCATTTTTATTTGTAAAGTGCTATTTAGTTAATTCTTTTTTCAGATGATTAATAGATAAATTCCTCACTTCCAGCAATTTATTTGAGAATTTTATGAGTTCCATAAGTATACGTTGGATCCAGATTACTACAGACTGTTCTGTTTTTGACAGATTCTGTTTTTCATGTGTTGTTTACTTATTTTGATGAATCTATGGCTAGTAAAAGAGTTTATAAACCATAGATAAGTTGGAATACAGTGCTTATACCCGAGGGTCATAGGTACATTGTGCTGATGCGTCCACTGTTGCATGTCCTTATACCAACCTTTTGCAGTTTTTAGTATAAGGGTGCATGTAAAATGAAGCAATCACACTGTTACCGTAAGGACATGTGTAACCAACGTTATTGTTAATCTAATGCCTCCAGTAATACAATGCAATTATATTGTGTTACAAATGGTACTCCTGCAATTTTCCCCAATATGATGAGTAAGTTGCTTCTTTATGCTGGTGAGTGTCCTAGTGTCCCCACTGTCACATGCCCTTAAACCAACTCTTTAGATGTTGTTGATCTATTGTATCTGGTAAACAAGCAATGCCACTGAGGGAGTCCTGGATTAGGGGGTCTCCTGAAAGCCGGACTATATCCTTTGGCTAGACTGTTGGACTATGAAGATACAAGATTGAAGACTTCGTCTCGTGTCCGGATGGGACTCTCCTTGGCGTGGAAGGCAAGCTAGGCAATACGAATATGTATATCTCCTCCTTTGTAACCGACCTTGTGTAACCCTAGCCCCCTCCGGTGTCTATATAAACCGGAGGGTTTTAGTCCATAGGACAACATACAATCATACCATAGGCTAGCTTGTAGGGTTTAGCCTCTCCGATCTCGTGGTAGATCAACTCTTGTACTACTTATATTATCAAGAATAATCAAGTAGGACGTAGGGTTTTACCTCCATCAAGAGGGCCCGAACTTGGGTAAAACATCGTGTCCCCTGCCTCCTGTTACCATCCGCCTTAGACGCACAATTTGGGACCCCCTACCCGAGATCCGCCGGTTTTGACACCGACATTGGTGCTTTCATTAAGAGTTCCTCTGTGTCATCATCATTAGGCTTGATGGCTCCTTCAATCATCGATAGCGATGCAGTTCAGGGTGAGACTTTTCTCCCCGGACAGATCTTTGTGTTCGGTGGCTTCGCACTGCGGGCCAACTCGCTTGGCCATCTGGAGCAGATCGAGAGTTACGCCCCTGGCCACCAGGTCAGGTTTGGAAGCTTAAACTACATGATCGATATTCGTGGAGACTTGATCTTCGACGGATTCGAGCCCCTGCCTAGTGCGCCACACGGTCACGATGAGCATGATTTAGCTCTGCCATCGGACAGTGTTCAGGAGATCGCGCCGTCAACCGCTTCGACCCTCAATTCGGATCCAGTTGCACCATCCATGGACGGGTGGATAGACCCCGCCACGGAGGCCATATCCTCAGTGGCGATCGAGCCGAGTATCGACCTTACCCTTCACGAGAGCCGTGATGCCAAGCTGCCGGATCCTTCCCTGGCCACGGGCTCCGAACCGCCTGCGCCCGTGCCTATCGAATCCGACTGGGCGCCGATTATGGAGTTTACCTCCGCGGATATCTTTGAGCACTTGCCCTTCGGCGACATACTGAACTCGTTAAGGTCTCTCTCCTTGTCAGGAGAGTCCTGGCCGAACTATGCCCGGCAGGATTGGGATGAGGATGACGAAGAAATTCGTCGCCCACCCACCACCCACTCAGTAGCCACTGTCGACGATTTGACCGACATGCTCGACTTCGACTCCGAAGACATCGACGGCATGGATGACGATGCATGAGGCGAACAAGAACCACTGCCCACAGGGCACTGGACAGCCACCTCGTCATATGACATATACATGGTGGACACACCCAAAGAAGGCAATGGCGACGAGACAACGGAGGATGACCCCTCCAAGAAGCAACCCAAGCGCCGACGTCAGCGGCGCCGCTCTAAGTCTCGCCAAAGCAAAAATGGTGACACCGGCACAGGAGATAATAGCACTCCAAACAGTGCCGAAGATGACAACAATCCCCTCCAGCAAGATTTAGAGCAGGAGGATGGAGAAGCCAGCCCTCTCGAGAGAGCGGCAGATAGAGAGGCAGAGGATGATAATTACATGCCTCCCTCCGAAGACGAGGCAAGCCTCGACAATGACGAATTTGTCATGCCTGAGGATCCCGTCGAACAAGAGCGCTTCAAGTGCCGGCTTATAGCCACGACAAATAGCCTTAAGAAAAAGCAACAACAGCTTCAAGCTGATCAAGATTTGCTAGCTGGCAGATGGACTGAAGTCCTTGCGGCCGAGGAATATAAACTCGAACGCCCCTCCAAGAGTTACCCAAAACGCATGTTGCTACCCCGACTGGAGGAGGAAGCACCAAAACCTACATCTCCAGCATATGACGCGGCTGATCGGCCACCTCGTGGCCGCGACAAAGAGGCATTCCAGCCAAAAGCTCAGCCCGCACCCCGACGCCACTCAAATAAAAATGTCAAGGCATGGGGAAATACGCCAGACCTGCGAGATGTATTGGAGGACAGTGCAAAACACGCAAGATCGATCTACAGATCTTGAGGGTGCGCCACTATGCGAGACGATAACCGTCACACCGGATACAGTAAAAGTAAATCCGGCCGGGCCGAACACAGCGCACAAGACTCATTCGAGCTGCGTCGCGATATAGCCCAGTACAGAGGCGCTGCACACCCCCTATGCTTCACAGACGAAGTAATGGATCACCAAATCCCAGAGGGTTTCAAACCCGTAAATATCGAATCATACGACGGCACAACAGATCCTGCGGTATGGATCGAGGACTTCCTCTTGCACATCCACATGGCCCGCGGTGATGATCTACATGCCATCAAATACCTCCCACTCAAGCTCAAAGGACCAGATCGACATTGGCTCAACAGCCCGCCAGCAGAATCCATTGGCTGTTGGGAAGATCTGAAAGTTGCATTCCTCGACAACTTCTAGGGCACTTATGTGCGACCACCAGACGCCGATGACTTGAGCCACATAATTCAGCAGCCAGAGGAATCGGCCAGACAATTCTGGACACGGTTACCGACAAAGAAAAATCGAATCATTGACTGCCCGGATGCAGAGGCCCTAGCAGCTTTTAAGCACAACATCCGCGACGAGTGGCTCGCCCGGCACCTCGGCTAGGAAAAGCTGAAATCTATGGCAGCCCTCATGACACTCATGACCCATTTTTGCGCAGGAGAAGACAGCTGGCTGGCTCTCAGCAATAACATATCAAAGAACCATGGTACTTCGGATACCAAGGATGGCAATGGCAGGTCACGTCGCAACAAACACAAGCGCCACATTAACAGCGACAATACCGAGGATACGACAGTCAATGCCGGATTCAAAGGCTCTAAACCCGCTCAGCGGAAAAAGCCATTCAAAAGAAGCACTCCGGGCCCGTCCAGTTTGGACCGTATACTCGATCGCTCGTGTCAAATACACGTACCCCGACAAGCCAGCCAACCACACCAACGGGGATTGTTGGGTGTTCAAGCAGGCCGGCAAGTTAAATGCCGAAAACAAAGATAAGGGGTCACATAGCGATGACGAGGAGGAGCCCCAGCAGCCGAACACCGGAGGACAGAAGAGGTTCCCCCCACAAGAGCGGACGGTGGACATGATATACGCAACCCACATCCCCAAGAGGGAGTGGAAGCGTGCGCTAAGGGACGTATATGCGTTGGAGCCAGTCGCCCCAAAGTTCAACCCATGGTCCTCTTGTCCGACCACCTTCGATCGCAGGGACCACCCCACTAGTATCCGTCATGGCGGATTCTCCACACTGGTCCTAGACCCAATCATTGACAGATTTCACCTTACTCGAGTCCTTATGGATGGTGGCAGCAGCCTGAACCTGCTTTATCAGGACACAGTGCGCAAAATGGGTATAAACCCCTCAAGGATCAAACCCACAAAAACGACCTTCAAAGGCGTCATACCAGGTGTAGAGGCCCATTGCGCAGGCTCAGTCACACTCGAAGTGGTCTCCGGATCCCCGGATAACTACCGAAGCGAGGAGTTAATCTTCGATATAGCCCCATTCCGCAGTGGCTATCTTGCACTGCTCGGGCGAACCGCATTTGCGAGATTCAATGCGGTACCGCATTATGCATACATCAAGCTCAAGATGCTAGGACCTCAGGGGGTCATCACAGTCAATGGAAACACATAGCGCTCTCTCCGCACGGAGGAGCACACTGCCGCCCTCGCAGCAGAAGCACAAAGCAGCGTCTTAAGGCAATCCACCAGTTTGGCGATTAAAGACCCGGACACCTTCAAGCACGCCCAGATTAATCGGCAACAAGACCACCTGGCACGTTCCGAGCTCGCATAGCAATGCGGCCCCCACCCCAGTCCCAGCCAAACGGCGAAATCTGTGCCACGTGTACATAATTATGCATTGAAAATACCATGGGCGCAGGTGGGGAGGGGGGCACGCCTACGGCACGCCCCAAGACGCGGCTCAACCGCACTAGGGGCTTCCCACTTTGTTATTTTTCTCTCTTTCAGGACTTTAATCTCTGGAAGCCCTGTCCGATAGTACGATTGCCGGACACACGATGCAATAACCAAGGATGCAGAAAGCTACGTCGCACCACGGAACTCCCAGGTGGTCTCTGATAACGAGTGAAATACCTGCTTTAAATACCATTGCTCAGCTTGCCCTTGGAGGGGACATGTCAATGGTCCTACTTTTTGCTTATCGCACTACTTGTATCATTCTCCTTCGACGCACCTTTTCTCAAACAATGCATAGCACTAGACTATTATCGCATTCTCTATTCTTCCTTTTTATATATATGTGTTCATTCATGACATCCAGCACCCGTACACTAGTACGGCCAATACGCCAGGGGCTTAAGCATACCCCATAATATGGCATGAGAAGTCCGAACACTTTCGAAAGTGCAACACCCCGAACTTATAACATTATATGCATTAGCTCCGAATCATGTCTTGGGTCAATAGTTGGGTTTGCCGGGCTCCCATGTTTTGTTACCTTACGTTCCGCTATATCGGCTAAGGTAGCACTGGGAGAACTACTGCGATTGTGCCCCGGTTCATCTAGGCTAAGCACCTCAGTAGAGAAAGCTAAAACTGACTATTATGATAAGGCGAGAGCCGGTCATTGTTCGAGAGGTCTCGAGTCCCTAAAGACTTACGCCGCTTAGAGCAAGGAGTCGGCTTTGTCTGGCTTAAGGCGTGTATAGCGCCCCGAATTCGGCCTTCCGAATACTAGGGGCTTCGCCAAAATTTAAAATTGTAGACTTCTATGGCTAAGTGAGAGTGATAAAGCATTATAGTCCGATTGCCTTGTTCGTTGTGCTGAGCACCTCCCTCGAAGGACCCAAAAATGGGGAAAAGAGTGCTCAGGTTTATCCTGAACACCCCAGCACTCGTGGCATGGGCGCAGAAGCCGACGACTAGCCATCTCTCAGATTTGATAAACAGCCACACAGAAGGTAATATTTTAAATTCAAACAAGCGTTGCATAGCACATATGAACAAGTTTTCATAATACAGGATCACACGAGCAAGTTCATTCAAAAATTACATCCTTCGCACACTCGTCCGCCACAAGACGGGCACTCTTCATGACACCCTCATAATACATCTCGGGGTGGCGATGCTCCTTGCCCTACAGCGACCCCTCCTTCACCAGCTTCTCGGCGTCCATCTTGGCCCAGTGCACCTTTGCACGGGCAAAAGCCCGGCGGGCACCTTCGATACAGATGGACCGCTTGATGACTTCCAGCCGTGGGCAGGCATCCACAAGCCGCCTCACCAGGCCGAAGTAGCTGTTGGGTAGGGAGTCACCAGGCCACATCCGGACTATAAAGCCCTTCATGGCCTGTTCGGCCGCCTTGTGTAGCTCGACCAGTTGCTTCAGCTGGTCTCTCATAGGCATTGGGTGTTTGGTCCCAGTATACTGAGACCAGAATAACTTCTCCATCGAGCTTCCCTCCTCAGCCTGGTAATATTTCGCGGCATCCGACACGCTGCGGGGCAAATCTGCGAATGCTCATGGAGAGCTCCGGACTCGGGTAAGTAACAAGTAATTTACTTTCACATGCTTGCTTTGCATATTGAATGCCTTACCCGCCGCTATCTTCCTCATCGCCTCAATCTCCTGGAGGGCCTTTTGGGCTTCAGCCTTGGCATTCTTTGTGCTCTCGAGGGCCGCTGCAAGCTCAGACTCTCACGTCTTCGAGTCAAGCTCCAAAGCCTCGTGCTTCTTCACAAGAGCCTGGAGCTCTTGCTGCACCTCGCCCACCCGTGCCTCTTGCTTTTCCCGCTTGGTGCGCTCCTTGGCCGCTTTGTTTTCGGCCTCGGATAACGCTTGCTTCAGGGTCGCCACTTCGGTCGTGGCCCCTGGCACATTCATGATGATCCTGTCATTTCGCAACCACATTTTCTTTTATATATAGACAAAGTATTACTTACCTTTGTTCTCCTCGAGCTGCCTCTTGGCAAGGCCGAGCTCTTTCTTGGACCCCTCGAGGTCCTGCTTCAATGCAGCGACCTCCACAGTCAGTGCGGCAGAGGTGAGCAGCGAAGCCTGCATACGCATACAGACATACTTATATTAGACTCCTGCAAATATTATTTGATCCTCTATTCGGCTTTTCTTTGTGAAGACCAAACAGAGCATCAGGGGCTACTGTCTATGCGGTAATATTTTTCCTATATTTTAAATACTTACCTCAAAGCCTGTTAGAATGCTGGCACAGGCTTCTGTCAGTCCGCTCTTGGCGGACTGAACCTTCTTGATCACCGCACTCATAATAGTGCGGTGCTCTTCGTCGATGGAAGCGCCGCGAAGCGCTCCCAGCAGGTTGTTAGGTGCCTCTGGATGGACAGAGGTCACCGGCACAGGCGTCTTGCCCCTTTTGGAAGGGGGCCGCCTGCCCGAGTGTCACATCCTAGTTAGTTCAAGCATTAGAGTGTGCATCATGTTTAAATTCCTTTTAAATTTGAAATGGGGATGACAGAACCCCCAGCACCCCCCTGGAACAACTAGGGTTTACTAAAATTATTTTCAATGAACCCAAAATGCCCTTCACAAAATGTTCATCATTTCTAGTTTGGGCTAAAACCCCTGGCAAAAATGGTGCACCCTTTTCTAGGACATTCTGGATTTTCTTGAATTAAATCATAAATATTTGAATTTGGGCATTTAAATGCTATAAAATAATTTAAATGCTCAAATAATTCTGGAAATTAGTGTGGGCTGTTGGAAATAATCTAAACAGAGCCCCTGATTATTTTCAGGATTTTTAAAGATGTCTAGGTATTTTTAATAAAGCCCAACAGTTGCAGAAAAAGAAAACAAATAAGAAAAGGAGAGAGAGAGAGAGAGAGAGAGAGAGAGAAACCCACCTGGGCCTCACCTGTGCTGGCCCAGCCCACCTGGCTTGTGCCAGTCATCACCCACCTCTGCCAGTAGGCAGAGGCGTGTCGCCGGCGCGCACACCCGGGGCCACCTCCTGCTTCCACCTCCTGCTGCCTCGTCCCCATCCGAGCGCCACGAAGACGCCAGCACCCCCCGTGCACTCCTCCCCTCTCTCCCCCTCGTCTCCCTCACCCTCTCCCGCGATGGCCGAACGCCGTCCTCGCCGCCGTTCGCCGTAGGCGTCACCAGAGCCACCCCCTCGCCTCTCTGACGTGCCTGTGAGCTCCGCCTCCATCGTATATGCCTCCTCGACGACTCACGCGCCGCCGGATGCCTCCAAGCACCGACCCCGACGCCTTCTTCTTCCTCGGTCCGCCGAGATCGCCGGCAATGCCCCGACATCATCCGACCTCCCCCGAGCCCGCTGAGACACGTTCTGCAACCGCCGTGAGCTCCTCTACCGAACCCCCCTCTTCTCTGCTTCGTTTGCTCGCCGTAGACGCTGCCCCCTTGCTCACCATAGCATGCCGCCGCGCGAGCTCGACGCCGGCGTCACTCCGGTGACCATTTGGTCAGGCGCGGGTGCTTAACGCACTCACCGCACCTCGTAGCGCCTCGCTAGTGCGTCTGTTTCCCCGCTAGCTCGCTGCAGCAGCAAAACCACCAACGGTCGAGCTCCGGCCGCTGCCCGGCTCGACGCCGTCGTCGTTCCCGGCCACCCCAGCACCAACCAACGCCACCGTTGGATGCGCCACACCGCCAGCTACCCGTAGCACCCACCCACGCATCGAACCGTGGCCGGAGCAGCGTTTCTGACGCTCTCCACCGTCTCGGCCTCGCCGGCGACTCAACACCGGCGGGATTGACCCTGCTGACCAGGGGTTTGACCCTAGTTTGATCCCGCCTGAGACACTGATATGTGGGGCCGGCTCCTAACTAAATTAGATTAGTTTTAATTAGAGCTAATCACTCTGTTAGAGGTTAATGACCTTGTTAACTAACTCTCTCTCATTGACATGTGGGCCCAGGGCCTAACTAACCTAGTTTAGTGCTAACTAAACACTAACTAACTCTGTTAGTTAGCTGTGACACTGATAGAGAGGGCCCACCAGTCAGGTTTGACCTGGGCTAGCGCCTTTGACCCGCTGACGTCACAGTGATGCAGTGCTGACGCATTAATTCAATTACTGGATTTATTCTTTAATAGGAAATTCCAAAAAATAGTCAAAACTTCTAAAAATCATAGAAAATCAACCATAGCTCCAAATGCAAAGATTTATATGTGAAAAATGATCAGAAAAATTCAATCTATCCATCTGTAATGGTTTCATGCATGAAAAAACAAGTTAACCTTGCTGTTTAAGCAGAATAAGGTAATGCACTAATAAGGCCATGTTTAATGAGCTAATATTTGAATCTTTGATTCAAATGAGTTCATCCCCTTCTGTTTTAGCTTGCATTAGGCCAAGACACTTTCATCTTGCCATGTCATAGCATGCATCATATTGTTGCATATTTCCATGTGTTGATTATGTTTGGTGTGATTTTCGTGGTAGGTTCTGCCTCCGAGGATAACCCCGAGTATCCGTCTGAAGGGCAGTACCCTACTACCTCTACAACAGGCAAGCAACCCATTGATCATTCCGATACAAACCCATGTTCTCGCTTCTGCTCTTGTTTACTGCATTAAGACAACACGATTCAAACTACTGTGTGCTACAGTAGTTGAACCCTTATCCTCTGCATGACCTGTCATTGCCACAGTAACTAGATGAAACCCACTAGCATGTGTAGGAGTTGATTGAGCCATGTATGTGATTCCTACCTTGCTATGCCTGCTATGCTTAGAGTTGTGTCAGGTCTGGTTCATCTGGGTGATGGGCTAGAGTGAAATATTTATGTCGGTAATGTGAGGGATGTGTTGAACATGTTTTGGTAAAGGTATCGATGAGAGGTCATGTAGGAGTACATGGTGGGTTGTTTCATTGAGACCGTCCATAAGAACTGAGATCTGTATGTGTGATTTAAGATTCAGTTACTACCGTACATTGGGACCGAAACCAATGGACCCTCTCGGCTTCTTAATCACCCTAGTACTCTGTCCAGGAGTTGCAAATAGTTTCTGGTGTTTGTAGGTTATGTGTTGGCGGCCGTGCGTAGCACTGACCCTAGGGGTGGGCTATGTTGCGGTAGATACACCGTGGCCAGGTATGCCGGGCGCCCGTTTGGCGTCTCGGGACCCTGTTCACATTGTTCGGGGCCGTATGTGGAAACCTCGGCCGGACTCCCTGCGGATGGAACCTGGATAGGCGATAAACCTGGACTAGAGACTTAAGTGTTTAGGTAGGCCGTGGCCGACACCCTCGCTGGGCTTCGCTTGAAGGTTGCCGAGTACATGTCGTGTAAACGGCGGTAAGTGGTGAAAGCGTGTATGAAGAAGTATACCCCTGTAGGGTTAACATCATCTATTCGAATAGCCGCGTCCGCGGTAAAGGACTACTTGGTTGCCTATACAGTTCATAGACAAGTTAATGGATACTACTAAAAGACTCAAGATAAGTGTGAGTACCGAGGATGGCCCTCTCGTAGGATGATGAGAGAGGATCCCCGGTGGAGTATTGTGTTGGTGAGTAGTGGACTCGTGTGCGAAAACTATTTTACTAGTGGAGTTCCGTAGGATAGCTTAGCCAAGGGTCAAAGCTGGCTTGCTGCAATAACCCCACCACCCTCTTGAGAATGAGCATGTATAGTAGGTTCTGTTGTAAGACTTGCTGAGTACCTTTGTACTCATGTTTGCTTAATTACTGTTTTCAGACAACAACACCGCCCCCTCTGATGGGTTCTACATAGACCTTTACGTCGACGAGTGACTAGCCACCCAGGTGGTGATCCTGGCCATGGAGGGCCCTATGTAGATAGACAGGCTTCGAGAAGCCTTCTTGCTTTCTAGTGTCTGTACTCAGACCATTTACTTCCGCTTGTGCTTGTATGTTTGTATGACTTGAGTGTCGGGTCATGTGACCCCTACTTGTATGAACATGTTATGTATGGCTCTCTGGAGCCTTTAAATAAAGTACTTGAGTTGTAAAGTTTTGTTGTGATGCCATGTTGTATGTACTCATATCGGGCATATTGTGTGTATGATTGAAATGCTTGGTATGAGTGGGATCCGACAATCTAGTTGTTTATCCTTGGCAGCCTTTCTTATGGGGAAATGTAGTCTAGTGTTCCTTGAGCCATAGTAGTCCGCTACAGCCCGGTTCACCGGAGTCCTGCTAGCCCAGCACTACTGTTCAGGACACTTGACTGGCCGGCATGTGTTTCACTTCGTTCCTATGTCTGTCCCTTCGGGGAAATGTCATGCGGTGACATCCGGAGTCCTGCCTAGACTGCTACAGCCCGGGTTCCCCGGAGTCCTGTTAGCCCAGTGCTACAGCCCGGAATCACTCGCTGATGACCGACATGCTCGATGTGATTCATGTATGCCTGTCTCCATAGGTCAGTGCCGCTTTGGGTTCACGACTAGCCATGTCGGCCCGGGTTCTCTGTCATATGGATGCTAGCGACACTATCATATACGTGAGCCAAAAGGCGCAAACGGTCCCGGGCCATGGTAAGGCGACACCCATGGGATACCGTGCGTGAGGCCGCAAAGTGATATGAGGTGTTACCGGCTAGATTGATGTGGCTTGGAATCGGGGTCCTGACACCGAGTCCGGAACCACTAGAGGTTCCGGTGCGGTGTTCGACTGAGAGGCGAACTTGGAGCCCCCGGGAGCCCTGCTCCCTTTGCTCCTGGAGTCCGGAAGGTCTCCTTAAGGCGCCTCCGGGACTGTCTCCACCCGGCTCGGTGCCCCTTGAGACAATACCTCGGCATTGTCTGTAGGGCAAGGAGAGGAGGCGGTTGGAAGTGTATCACTATTCATGTCCGACGAGTCCAAGGAACCGTCCGACGATGATACATCGATACGGGCTTGGGGCGGACTGCATAATCATATTCGACGTTAGGAGAAGCAGTGCGACAAAGGTATGCTATGAGTTACTCTGGTATCCGAATACTTACGACTTCGCCAGGGGCTTGGCCCTGAGCAGCCACTCGTCTTCGCCGTCGGTGGCGGTGGTGGAGCAGTCCGGAAGGAGAGTCCTTCCCTTCTTGGACCCTTCGGCCTCCCTGGTTGGGGCGTCCTTCCTTTTCTTGTCTCCCCCGGCTGGAGGGGGAGAATCATCATCTTCCTTCTCCTCTTTTTCACGGGAGGAGGGTGTCTTGGTGTTATCGGACGATGAGTCCGATACCACCTGGCGCCGGGAAATCTTTTGGGTTCCCTTGGCCTTCTTCTTGGTCTTCTCCGGCACGTCATAAGGAGCCGGAGTCCGCATCTCCGTCAGGAGAGCGTTCGCAGTTTCTTCGGGCAGAGGGGCCGGACAGTTAATCTGCTCTGAAGTCTCCACCCAGTCCTGTCAAAGGCATGGGAGCTCAGACCCCGCACATGGTTAAGCTATGGGAAATAAATATCCTACCAGATGTACAGAACTTACCGAATTCGCAGGGTGCTTCACGCTTAGCCCGCGGTCCTCGGTAAGAGAAGGAGGGACCTCGGCGCCCTTGAACAACACCCTCCGGCCGTCTTTATGCGTCGTGTTGAAGCGCTCGCTTAGAGTCTGGTGCTGGGCCGGGTCGAACTCCCATAAGTTGAAATCCCGTTGTTGACACGGGAGGATCTGGCGGAAGAGCATGACCTGGACTATGTTGACAACCTTAAGTTTCTTGCTTGTCATGTTCCGGATACACTTCTGGAGTCCGTCCAGCTCCACCGATGAACCCCAGGACAGGCCCTTCTCCTTCTAGAAAGTGAGCCGCGTGGGGATTCCGGATCGAAACTCGGGGGCCGCCACCCAGTTGGTGTCGCGCGGCTCGGTGATGTAGAACCACCCCGATTGCCACCCCTTTATGGTCTCCACGAAGGAGCCCTCGAGCCATATAACATTGGGCATTTTGCCCACCATGGCTCCGCCGCATTCCGCTTGTTGGCTGCCCACCACCTTCGGCTTAATATTGAAGGTCTTCAGCCACAGGCCGAAGTGGGGCCGGATGCGGAGGAAAGCCTCGCACACGACGATGAACGCCGAGATGTTGAGGATGAAATTCGGGGCCAGATCATGAAATTCCAGCCCATAATAGAACATGAGGCCGCGGACGAATGGATGGAGGGGAAACGTCAGCCCGCGGACGAAGTGGGGGAGGAAAACCACCCTTTCATGAGGTTCCCGGGTTGGGACGACCTGCCCCGCGGCTGGCAGCCGGTGCGCGATATCCGCGGCTGGCAGCCGGTGCGCGATATCCATGGTTGGCAGCCGGTGCGCGATATCCGCGGCTAAGTATCCGGCTCCACGTAGCTTTTTGATGTGTCCCTCTGTGACGGAGGAGGCCATCCACTTGCCTCCCGCTCCGGACATGTTTGGAGAGAGTTGAGGAGAAGGATGTGGACTTGGGCGTTGGAGCTCGAGTGCGCTAGAATGGATGAGCAAGGAGGAAGAAGGCGTGGGTAGGAAAAGGTGAGACCTTATCCCCTTATAAGGGCGGACGAAACTATGCGCCCCCACTAGCCTGGTAAAACTCGCTTATCCCCCAAGCGCCGTAATTGGTGGCGCGGTTGGGTTACCCACGCCCGTATTGATGAGAATCCCGTAATAAGGGGAACACGATCTCTGCTTTGACAAGACGTGTCAAGGAACCGCATCGCGTTATGTGCGGGGCTGGTTAAAGAAAAACAGTTTGAATAATTAGCGGGCCATGGCGTGATGTCATGCTGCCAAAATGTGTCAGCAGATTAGATTTGTGGAAATATTATTCTCTCTACGGTGGTATGTGGAACTTATTTTGCAGGGTCGGACACTATCCTTGTATTCAAACTCTTCTGTGGTGTATTCGGAGGAGGAACCCGCCTTGCAATGCCGAAGACAACACTGCGCGCCAGACTCATCGTCGTTGAAGCCTGGTTCAGGGGCTACTGAGGGAGTCCTGGATTAGGGGGTCTCCGGACAGCCGGACTATATCCTTTGGCCGGACTATTGGACTATAAAGATACAAGATTTAAGACTTCGTCTCGTGTCCGGATGGGACTCTCCTTGGCGTGGAAGGCAAGCTAGGCAATACAGATATGTATATCTCCTCCTTTGGAACCGACCTTGTGTAACCCTATCCCCCTCCGCTGTCTATATAAACCAGAGGGTTTTAGTCCGTAGGACAACATACAATCATACCATAGGCTAGCTTCTAGTGTCTAGCCTCTCCGATCCCGTGGTAGATCAACTCTTGTACTACTCATATTATCAAGAATAATCAAGCAGGACGTAGGGTTTTACCTCCATCAAGAGGGCCCGAGCCTGGGTAAAACATCGTGTCCCCTGCCTCCTGTTACCATCCGCCTTAGACGCACAGTTCGGGATCCCCTACCCGAGATCCGCCGGTTTTGACACCGACAACCACCATTAAAGTAATCCCATATTTGATGAATGTCATTGTTGATCGTAATGCTTCCGGTAACATGAAGCAATGCTGCCGTTTTAAAATTTCTATAGTCCTTACGTGATTGCCATGAACATAATCAAGATGCTTCTTTTCATTTCGTGTATGTTTCATATCTTGTTATTGACTAGTAACTGTTTTCATTCTATCTTTTTGTGCAGATAGGGATATCCATTTCACCTCATTGCTATTGTGACCTTTTGGTGAACTGCACAAAACACTTTTTTTTGGATTGAGTGTCTTCTGCAGTTCAACTAAAATGTCACATGGGAAATGTCTCTCAATTTTGGTGGAACTGCACAAAATGGTGATTGGAGTTTCCAAAATCTCCGTCAAACTCTGCTGGTAATCTCGTGCAACATTTTATTAGCTTTTGCAAGATGAGCCGTCACTGTCACTACAATGGCACTTTATTTTAGGGGAACTGTGCAAAAGTATAAGAAAATTATAGTTACACCTTACATGAGCAGGACAGCCAACCTTAATGTTGCTCAATTTCAATGCAACAACTAAAGAAGAACCTGCCAGCTCATGAGAGCAACTACTTGCTAGCTGAATAACGCAATCTTTGCTTCATTTCAGGTGCACCGTATAAAAAGTCGCATGAATTGAATCATCTGACTCGAGTTGCAGGTTCACCACATCGAGTCGTGGCGGCATAGGGCCCCTCTCTCAGTTATGGTTCCCATGACCGGGTATGTTCCTTTTTAGTTGATTTTGACTCTACATCTAGCTAGTGATCTTGTGCTACTATTTTGGCACTACTACTGCCACTGATAAAATGAAGTAATAATACATTTAAAATAGAGCTACTGTCTTAGCTACCATTTCATTTCCAATGTAGATAGCTTGCAGAAGACCTATCCGACAGAATTAAGTCGATGTGCACTGCATCAATCACATAGCTGCACCTAACTAGTTGAGTCCATCACGCCTACCGTTGAGGTGGAGCGGGCCACCTCTCTAACTGGAGGGCTCCACAATTTTAGTTGAACTGCACAAAAAAGTGATTGGAATGAGTCGACGCTCTTCCTTCTACTGCCACACCGAGGTGTTAATGGATGTCAACGAATCATCTTCATGGCAAGATACAGGGACATGAAGAATAACTTGATCTCCCAAAGTCATATCACATAGGTCAGTATTGTCCTTTATCAACATGATTGTGCTTTTTCATACTGTGCTAACGTTGTATTTTTTAATAAAGTTATTCTATCGCAATCTTTTCTCATTTCAGAAATAAAGTTGCTTTAACTAGTGCTGATATTATTGTAATGCTCTTTCTTATCTATGCAAACGGGTATACTCAACTACAGACGGTGTGATCGTCCAAAGCATTCGCCCAGGGTTGTATGACACGGCTAACCAAGATGGATTTAATCACAAGATTCACTTTATCCAAAGGCTCTAAAGTGCCATGCATGTGTGCCAGGTGGAAAGATATATTTTAGGACCTTGATTGATGATTCCACTAGATTCTGCTATGTGTATTTGTTAAATACTATGGATGAGGCTCTATACACACTACTTCAAAATCTAGAAGGCCCTCTTGTGCATATATTGGAAGTGGTAGTGCCACCAGTGATGCAGGATATTTTAGCTGCCAATGTTTGACCTGCGTGGCCTTAAAAAGAATTGGTTTCTATGTTTAAGAAAATCCTTGGATCAAATTGCTTACATGAAGCGTCAATCAATTTTTATTTATTTGTTCACATTCTCACACTGTTTGAGTTGTACACTTATGATTGGCTTTGAGCTGTGAATCATTGAGATGTGTAGGCATCTTTGTTATATTTATTTTTATTTGAATCTAATGGGTTGGTTCTGAATCATGCAAGCTAGGAAACACGACATGATGATGCAGAGGACATCAACCATAACTAGTTGTTCAAACTTGGTAGTATTGTCTGTGTTAAAGTGCGGCAACTCTCTTCTTCTTAACTAATTGATGAGGCAAATATATTGCCTCCATTTTGAAAAAAAAGTGCGGCAAATGAGCCGATCCTTTGCGTCCTGAGAATAATAATTCTAACTGCTGTGCATGTTGATCCTGTGGTGCTAATAGAACGAGCCAATGCTTTGGTTGTTTCAAGAATAAATTTTAATTAAAGCTAATAAAATTTATGTAAAGTGACCACTAACACTTGCTATTACAGTACCAATACAGACCCGCTCATGAACCCGAGGGGGCATGTTCTGCTGGGCGTGCAGTGGGCGAGGGAGGTGTAGCAACTGTTGTTGACTATACACACTCAGTTTACAGTTGGATGCAGTTCCCCAAGAGCTGGAAAATGAACTGATGCCGCCGCCTACCCACTCGTTCACCGTTGATTGCAGTTCCCCTTGGAAAAACAAACTGCTGCTGCGGCAGTGCCACCCCCAGTACCCCAGTACACACCGATCGTCTTCATCCCCCTTGCCCCCAATCCCCACAAATGGGAACCATCACATCAACTCTGCGTGAGAAGAGACTCCAATGGCGATCTGAGGGGTGAGCCTGCTGGATATGGACTTCAGCAAGGAGTTCACCTTTGAGTTCACGGTCAGACCCATGGCAGAACCAAGTTGGATGTGATGTGGATGAATGATCCGGACTCGGTGAAGCTCTGCCTCGCCAAGTTCAAGCAGTACCCATAGGAGGAGAAAGCACAAGGTCGCGGGACTAGGCCTTGTGCCCATCCATTCGTCTCTTGATAGGGACTAGCAGATCGCCGTCGCCTAGGTATGTGTGCGGGATGAGGTTCTTGTCTACCACTGTTGTAGGGCCACCAGAGGTTCTAGAGAATCTGGTGCAACAAGCTTGTCGACATCTGTGACAGCCTGGTTTTTGCCTTCTCTCTTTTTCCGTATTTCTTTGCCTTTGGTTTTGAAGTTGGAGTTTTTGAATCAAGTCAATTGGACTTAAACACTTGGGCATGTACTTGATTTTCACCCAAGTGACCCATCCCTCTCAAAATCATCATTTCCTCCCTGATAAATCCCAAAATGGACCTTGGAATATTTTTCATGATTGAAAAATATTCTTTTTCTTCTCTAAAAATCATTTCAGCAACATATGCTCCAAACCAACCCTCATTTTTCTTGCTCCAAAAAATCTGAAAAATTCCAAAATATTCTTTGAACCTTGGCACACCTCCCTGTGCAAAAATAATACATACTTATTTGGAATATTTATGCTATAGAAAACCATGTCTGTTCTGGCCTCAAAATGTAGTTTCTACAGCAAGTATATTATTCCTTGATCCAATGAGGCTAATTTTTTCTTGAGCTTCATTGCCCTCCTAAGGAAACCTTAACCCCAGGAGATTAGCCGTAAACTCCTTCTAGAACCTCTCCAAACACTGTGCCAATGTTTCTGACTAGAAATTTGCTCCTTAGTTCTTGTTAAATCTGGTCGGCCTGGCGGTGTGCCATCTCCTCCCCTAGACTAAACACTGCACGGACAACACACTAGACACGGTTTTGCATCGCTTGGGCATCATTTTGACCGAGCTAGTGTGGTGACCGCGTGTGGACACGGGCTCTGGCACGTGTTCGACGCACTCTACGCTGCGCTCGAGCCTCTGTTCGGCGTGTGCTTGTCTCAGCGCTCACCGCCAACTACCGCACCGCGCCACCAGCTTCGTCTCTTCATGCTTGACTTCTCCCTAGCGCTCGCGGACACCGGAGCCGCCGCAGTGAGCCCGGGCATGACGCGGCCAAAGCCACAGTGCGCCCCGTGCCACTGTCTTCGTCCGCGCCCGCGTTCTTGTGCTCGTCTAGAAGCTTCACAGTTAGCGTGTGATTGCTGAGCCATTTCCACCCCTCCCTGGCACTCCTCGTCGCCATGTGCCGCCTTCCAAAGAGCTCTGGCGGAGCCGAGAACCCCCAACCCCCTCCGCCTATAAATACCGAGCCCCCTGGACTCTTCGAGCTCATCCATCTACTCCACCATCCACCACAAGTAGTAGAGGAGCCGCAGCCCAGCCGGGAAGGCCTCGGGCCGCTGTGCTCAAGATCAAGCTTGTCGGCGATCCTCTCTGCTCGCCCCCGCCTCTCCACTACTCCTCGAGATGCAGCTCCTTCTCTGGCGACTCCCTAGTGATCCATTGGTGCTTGCTGACCAGGTTGGAGCCCCTGTAACCGCTGCTTCCTGTCGTCTTCTTCATCTCACTACAAAAAAATACACTTCCATCACAGTAGGCCACGTTTTGTGTCATGCATGTACATCCATGATGATTTTATGAAAGAATCAAGATAGTCATACTTGTGTTGTCGTAGAAGTGTTCCATGACATTACCAAAATTATCATCACAGAAGTGTTCACTTCCATGACGATAAATGCCGCGTCATGGAACTACTTTCATCAAGGGTGACCGACACGTGGCATCCACCATAATGGGTCGCCATTAAGCAATCGGGTCCGGTTTTGGATCCGATAACCCGCTAACATCCATGACCAATGATGATTTTCCACGTGTAAAATTCTCATTGGCTGACGGAACCACGTGTTAGCTCTGCGTTGGCACAGGTGTCACTCATCCAATGGGCCGGATGCGCCTATGATATGTCGACACGTGGACCGGCCCAACAGTGGCCCATTCAGATTAAAAGGTCGGGCCTATCAAAATAAGTGGGCCGGCCCATTAGTGGCCTACTTGAGTCAGGCCCATTTACAGGCACGGCCGATACAAGTTACACAAAATCGACCCATCAAAGGCCCATTCTACATTTGGCAATTTCCAACCCATCATCAGTTTTAGCCCGTTAACGGCCCGCTACGTCTTTGGGCCCAATTGCGGCCCGAGCTTCTTTCGGCCTGTTAGCGGCCCATCGTCAGTTCCAGCATGTTAATGGCCTGGAGCGTCTTTCGGTCTTTCCTCGGCCCATTCTGCAGTTGGGCCAATTCTAGCCCGCTGTGACTTTAGGCATGTACTTGGCACATTCGGTAAATGGGCCAACTCCTAGCCCATTTTGTCTCTCGGCCTATTAACGACCCGCAAAACAATTGGGCCTTTGACTTTAGGTCCATTAGGGGCCCATGTTCCGCAGGGCATCATTTCAGCCCAGCGCGACTTTCGGCCTGTTAAAAGCCTAGTTTGCAAATTGGGCCTCCTCTGCCCCATAACACTTTCGGCCTCTTACTGGCTCGTAAAGTAAAAGGGCCGAGACAAAATTGACATCTATTTTGGCCTGCTAGAGGCCCATGGGCCATTTCCATTTATACAGCCCTATCGAGCTTTTGGCCTGTTAACGGCCTGCTAAGAGTCGTTGTTACGATGGGCCACATCATTTGGGATCCACTTAATATTATTTTGACCAGCCCAATTAAGGCCCGCTTTGACTACACATGTTTGTTCGTTTGTATGGCGTCCAGGAAATGTTTGGGCATGTTGGCCCCCGTTTCAATGATATAGCATATTCAAGAATTATCCTACTCTATATTATCGCCTCTAAAAACATACACTATACAATAAAAAGACTAAGGCATAGAAACATTGAATAATCCTACACTATACAATAAAGAAATTACAGCTGAATATACCCATTGGGCATTATAGTTCAGCACCAGTGATAGTAAAGCATACACAAACAACAAATTACATACACTGGACAAATAAAGCTCATACATCATGGACACACATCAACAAAACTTACCATTTGAACTATTATCTCTTCAGAAAATAGGATTGGCCGGATTCAGATAGCACAAATTTCAGTCTGCAAAATCTCCAATTCCTTCATGGTTACCTCACTGTCTTTTTTCATTTTTTTGACTCCTACATCTAATACCTGCATGTCCATTCTCAACTTGTTGATTATACGTTGAGAATCATGTACACATTGTCTTTCCACCTCTAGTTGATGCTCGAGAACATCAGCACATTCCAATTCCAATCCATAATCATTCGGTAACGGCCATGCCGCACTGCTCGCAGATCTTTGTGTTGATGTCACTTCATCCTGAAATGTTTCTATAAGTACACATGACTGGGGCAAAAATATAGTTACAACAGTGAAGCAAGCAAGACAGACTATTTTGTACATGGAAAAATAGGACTAACAATAATGTTACACGTAATGAAGTATAAGCAGGTGATATTTTAAAAATTATAAAAATGGTAGTATGTGCAGCCTGCATACAAAAATCTCTCTTAGCTCACCAGAGGAGCATGATGTTGGGGCCAAATCCAAAACACAGACAAGTTACAAATTTAGACAACACGTTGCGTATAAGTAAGCAAGCAGTTGGCCATTCTGTAGCTCAATTAAAGTCTTAGGGAGCATAATGAACATCAGAGGGATTCATACAAACCTACTACAGCAAGCAAAGCTATGCAATCATTAGCCTAGTATAAACTAGATTGTGAGCCTCATGTAGTAATACTTGGTTAATAGACTTCAAAGCTTCAGGCACACTTCGCCAAAGTAATTAAATGGTAAGGCCTTTAATTATCTCAACTAATAGTTATACAAGTACCCAACATCAGGCATCATTGTTTGGGCATCTCATTAACTGAGGACAAATAAAGCAATTGAAAATAGCAAATTAACTATGCCTAAAACAAACAAGGAATTGAACTGTTGAGTTGGATACAGTGACTTACCTTAACTGGTTGAGCAGGCTCAGCGCTGCTCCTACTTCTCTTGCAAGGCTCCTTCCTAACATCTTGTACTTGGAAATCCTCAATCTTACCTTCATTGCACCCCCTCTACAAGGTGACATAAACTAGTTACTCATCTCCCTGGAAGACAAATATGCATACTTTCTAGTCTGTGAACAACACAAAAGGATGAGATTATAACAAAACAACACCACATAATGAAACATGCCACATCTCTTGCACTTGCACAGAATGAAATGAGCATTTACTATGTGTGCAATATGTAAAAACTAGGCATACCTTCGAACTGGATCTCTAGGTACTCTTGGAGAGCCTACTTTAGTGTACAACCAAACCTTTATGTCACCTATGAGTTAGACAAGCCCCCACTACAGCAGCCCCTAGTGTTTAAATCATTGACAAGCTATGTTAGAGAATTAGGTCAAGAACAACAAGTAATCAAAGCAAACTGTTCTGGTATGGCTGGCTGATGCAAACAAGCAATTGAACAGATGCATCAAGAAAAGAAGCAAAGAAGGAGGCTTAAAGACCACCACTTGACTAACCAGATTTCAGGGGCATTTAAACATCATGTGAATCGTATGAACTAACATAAACATTTCATATTCTAGATTCTACAATGGAATACACATGTATTAGGTTATGCCATGTATGATGATGCCTAAATGTACACTATAGCAGGCGGGAGTGATTCATCATTGCACGCACAATTGAATTGTAAGTTAAGGGCCAGTTCTATTCCGCCTTTTCAGAGCTTATTGTCAAAATAAGCCATAAAAGATGTAAATAAGTCATTTTGGAGTTATGGGCTTCGGCTTAACTCATTTCGCTTTGGAGGGGGGTGTTTCGGGTAGAAGCTCACTAAAAATTGAATGGAAGGGGAATAGTGAAATGACTATGTTGTCTACCTATATACACTCAAAACGCAATTGCCCTGCCCGCTTGCGTCTCCTCTCCCCTTTCCCTCTACCTCGATCCCCTGCCTGTAGTGCTAGGGTTCCTCCAGCGAGTCGTCACCACTGGTCCCATCTGCCCTGGTCCTTGACGATGCTCTGTCCAGCTAGGCTACATGGCTGGCGGGTAGGGCCAAGTCTCCCCGGTTGCTCCTCCCTCTGGCGCCGCCCCTCATCCTCATGGTCTCCAGTAGTTGCTCCACTGTGGTCCGTCCAACGCACTACTCCGGCGGGCGCCGCACGACTACGGCTGATGCCACACTGCGGCAGAAGGCACCTTATTCCCCCTCCCCTCCTCCCAGGCCGTGGCCTTGAGGTGCTATTGAAGGATGAGCTCATCCAACAAGGTGACGATCTCCTCTGATTTTTTTGCCAAATTTTCATTCTGATCCATTATATGATGAATTGCTATGCTCTGCTTCTGCTGCTGCTATATGATGCATTGCTATGAGCTACTCCTGCTGCTGCTATATGATGAATTGCTATGAGCTGCTGCTGCTATATGGTGAGTTGCTACAAGCTGCTGCTGCTATATGATGAATTGCTATGAGCTCCTTCTGCTGCTGCTATATGATGAATTGCTATGAGCTGCTCCTGCTGCTGCTATATGATGAATTGCTATGAGCTGTTGCTGGTATATGATGAATTGCACACTACTGCTACTGTATGATGAGTTGCTATGAGCTACTGCTGCTATATAATGCTTTTAGGTGTTGCTGCTATATGATAACAGCCACTCGAACCATCGAATTTTAATAAATAATTGTTCTTCATTTAAATGTGGGCCATGCATTCTTCGCTTAAATTAGGCAATGGGATCTCTATGGAAGACATTGACCAAAGTAGATTGAGCCAAGTAGATGGTATCTTTGTATATGCATTTTGAACAAATAGTGACGGCCTATTTTCCTATCATATTAATTACTGCAGTGGGTTCAGTTTGTGATGTTTGCATGTCAAATTAATTTTCATATGGGCAGAGAAATGACAAAATATAATGCAATCTAGACTTTTCACTCATCATACCAAAGATAAGCTGAAAAGGAAGGCAATGAAAAGAACTGGTTGGCTTATTACCTGGAGCTTATATTCACATGTGCTTATTTTCTTAGGATAACTCGTAATAATTGTCCCTAAGAAACTTGGCCAATAGAACTGACATACAAGTAACATGTCATGATGATTGCAATGGAGGAGTGACCTACCATAGCACACTGTATAGGCTCACCGCTGCCTCTCCTTTTTGCGATGTTCCATGAAATTGCCACATACATCTTGTACTTTTTCATTGTGTAACCCTATCTACAAGTTGACACGACTAATTTCAAACATATCTACATGATAATACATTGCATATCCCTTGCGCATATTTAAACCACCAATTAACGATTGTGTGCGTAGCATAAACTAGCCATGACTCTGTGTGCTGGACTAGCAGGCACTCTAAGGGAGCCTAATGTAGTGCACTGGAATTCCTACATGCCACCTACAATTTTGTGTAATGTACTACCTCTGTTCCTAAATATATGTCTTTGTACAGATTCTAGTATGGACCACATACATATGTATATAGATGCATTTTTGAGTGTAGATTCACTCATTTTGCTCTATATGTAGCCTATAGTGGAATCTCTATAAAGACTTAAATTTAGGAATGGAGGTACCAGGTAGTATCATGTATGACATCTACATATCTAATTCAGCAGCCAGTAGTAGAAATCATTGTCTTCACAAAGGGATTACTGGTCGAAAATCCTAGCAAAGCACGTTGGCAGGCACACAACAATACAAGAGAGAGAGATGCACTTACAAGATCATAGAAATGCCTCATTCCAGGATCTTGGTTGGCCAAGCTGTTCGATCCAGAAGAAACATCATCCTTGTAGTTTTTGCAAGCTTCATAACAGGTAACAGCGACATGTTAGTATATATGAAGTACATCGGGCAGGTGATGTTGTAGGGGTTTAAAGGTGAAGTACCTAGGCCATAGCGGGTTCTTGGCATCTTCCCAGACGGTGGGAATCAGGTTAGAAATGTCAAGGGTGATGACGTTGCGCTGGCTGTCGGGGTCCGATAAGGAGATCTAGAACCATTGAGTAGGGTGTTTGTGGAGCGTCTCCGGTAGGGTGGACTACGGTGTGGGCGAAGCGGATCTGTGGCCGTGGACGAGGGCGTCGGTGAAGCTGCTCTGGTGGTTGGGTTAAGGATGGCATCGACTATGCGGATCTGCGGCCATGGACGGGGTGTCAGAAGCTGCTCTGATAGGTTGGATGAGGCTGCAACGAAGCGGATCAGTGGCCGTGGACCTGTGAGTTGGCAAAGCGGCCCCGGTAGGGTTGAGAATGGTATAGGCAAAGCTGCTCCGGTAGGTTGACGATGGTGTCAGCGAAGCGGCTCCGGTAGGGTTGAGGAAGGTGTCGGCGACCAGGATCATAGGTTGTCGACGGGGGCGTCGGTGGGGCGGCCCCGGGGGGTGTGGACGAAGCGTCTCCTGTGGAGAGTACAAATGAGCCACTGCAGATGCGTTGTGGTTGACGAGAGTGTTGGCGAATCAGATACGATGCCGTGGAAAAGGCCGGCACTGGATGGGCTGTGGTACAGTGGTGGATGAGCAGTCTACTTGTTTCTAGTGGAGGTGGGAGGGGTAGATGCGGCCGCAGAAGCAGATCCAGCGTGGTGGACGCCGTTGGCGGTGAATGGGCTCTAGTACGCCGGTGGATGAGTAGTCTAGGGTTTCGAGAGGGGAGGGCTAGAAAGGCCGATGAAGTACGGACGGCTTGATGTAAGATGCTCTGCTGCTGCGTAGTTAGTCATTTTTGCGGGAGGGTAGAGGAAATGGGGTGCCGTGTGGTGGGGGGAACCGGAAGTTACCAAAGCAGCCCCGACCTATTATGTAGATGAGGGCGGTACTGTAACTATTGTTCTCCATGCACCAAGGAAAAAAGGGGAATTTTGCATGCTAAATACTAGGTGGCGGAAATTTTAGAAGGAGGCAGGAGATTTTGCCGCCCGCGGGATTGTTCGTATCCAGTTTCAACTAATTTTGGATTAGCGGGAAGGTCATGCGAGACTGTCTACATGGGGCACGCGTTAGCACTTAATAACTGGTGTGAAGTCCACCCCAGAAAAAAGACAATAAACCGGGATGGTGCGTCGATAACTTGGACGTTCACACGGGCGTGACCAATCATACGGGTGTAGATGCACGTTCACAAAAAAGGGATCAAACGCTCAGCCTATGTATTTCTTGTGTAAATAGATAATTTAGTGCCATTGGTTATTTACTTTAAACATAATGCATTGATGTGTTAGTGTAGAGGCGCACAAAAAGAAATGGATATTGTAGTCCCACAAAAGAAATGGATATTGTAGTCCCACAAAAGAAATGGATATTGTAGTCCGCTACTTAAAAGTGTTACCTCATATGATTACATAGCCTCCATTTCATAAATTGCGTACCCGTTGAATTCATATATGAATATTACATATATTACTTCATAATAGAACCTTAAATCATCCAAGACTAATGAATTTGAATGCAAGAGTAAAAATGGTGCATGTACATGATAGCTACATTGGTTGTTCGAAGAAACATCGCTGAGACTTTGGCATGCACAATTGAAAAGGTTTATTTAGATAGAAAAAATGTGATATGTGAGTGTCCAATCTTTATAGCATTGAATCGATATTGTACCTTTGGCCACGGTACGAAGTAGATATTGATTTATGTTCAAGCAATGCACGTCCATGATCGCTAGATAGTGATACGTGAATGAATTATGAAATCTCTCTCACACGCATAGATATCTCATTTCCCCGTGGGCGTCGGAATCACACACGCGCACTTCATGTATTTCTCTCCCTCCGTCAAGGTTAGAGTTCGTCTTTCTACCACGTCCTACAAGTCTCTCACACAGAAACACACACGCTCTCTCTGTCAAACACGCCCACCCCTTTAATTCCACCCACCCACAACCACTAGTGTCTCAAAGGATAACTATGTCTCTCACACATATGCCAAAGGTTCACTCGAGTTCCGGAACCATGTGAATACATACAATATGCCTAAGGTTAACTCGAGTTCCGGAACCATGTGAATACATACAATGGGATTCCAGCAGAGCACCTCTTGTTTTGAGATTTCGCGCGCTCTCTCTCTCTCTCACACACACACACACACACACACACACACACAGACGCACGCGTATACATTGTTTATCGCTTCATTTTTCCGGCACTTGCATGCACACCGTTTGTTTATCTTCGTGATGCTTTAAGTATGCCTCACACACATGCTATCTACCTATCCCTTAATATATATATGTGTCACACAAACTCCTTCTCCCTACTAGCAAGATGCCCATGCGTTGCATGGAACATGAAGATGCATTTGTATGAGTAGTTTATCTTGTGGGAGAAAAGGATGAACGAGGGAATGCCTTCTTTGCAAATGTGAAGAGGGGTGTGGGTATCTTTTTGCAAAATTGCCATAGTTTCCTTCCTATCCGTCAGATATAAATCGGATGGCCTATATTACAGGATGGCAGGAACACCATCATCACCAACTCAGTTTTTATAAGAGTAGATATATGTAAGTGTCACTGCCCCCCACCCACCCACACACACACACTTCCCGACACCGAAGGAGTAGGGTGACACCTCGATCTTGATACTAATCTATCGACTGCCTTCTCTCTCAAACACACATACACACACTACCCGACACCGAAGGAGTAGGGTGGCACATCAATCTTGATAGTAATCTATCTACTCCTATTTCAAAAACACACACACACTCGCTAGTTGTGCCTCTGTGCCTACCGCGCACACTCTCGATACGTCTTTCTCTCCCCCCTCCCCACCCCCAACCCCAACAATGACAGCAAAAGGGTGACAACTCAATCTGATCTTAATCTGTCAATTGGTTTCTCTCTCAAGCATTGTGTCTCTGTGCCTCGCTCAGACACACTTGATACGTCTTTTTCTCCGTAGCCCCCTCGATATGTAGACTTCTCACGCGCGCACAATTGTAGTGACGATGACGCTGAACCCAGTGTGCCTTGTTTTTACCGACCTCATGTGATAGTTTTCACCTGTTTTCTATTAATTAACAAGACAACCTTTTATTTGTTACTACTAGTGAATTTGAAATCATTCGGGGTAGACATAAAATATATCACTTCAACCCAATTATCGTAGTAACTATTTTAAAAGAAACTAGCTAGATGCTTGTACATTGCATGGAACATCAATATGCATTTGTATGAGTAGTTTATCTTGTGAGACACTAGCAAGATGCCCATGCATTGCACGAAACATCAAGATGCATTTATATGAGTAGTTTATCTTGTTAGAGAAAAGGATGAACGAGGGAAGGCCTTATTTGCAAATGTGGAGAGGGGTGTGGGTATCCTTTTGCAAAATTGCCATGGTTCCCTTCCTATCCGTCAGATATAAATCAGACGGCCTATATTACAGGATGGCAGGCACACCATCATCACCACCTCTGTTTTTTATATCTACTCCTATAAAAGACTCAGTTGGTGATGATGGTGTGTCTGCCATCCGTCATTTCTGACCATCAGATCTGCATCTAACGACTATGATGTAAGTCATGGCATTTTTGCAACAAAACCCCACTTCTCTGCTCCAATTTGCAGAAACCCCTTAGTATCTTGAAACCAACCACATCCCTCACCCACCTCATCAAAACAGCCACAAGGAATATATTTTGAGTGAAACCCAATACGAGTATATTTTTAGTGATATATACACCAAACTAGAGTGTTTTTCTTTCAAGTTTGTGAACATGTATTATTCTATTTTGGATCCGTTGCAATGCACGGGCACATTGCTAGTAAGAGTAGAGAAAAGGATGAACGAGGGAAGGCCTTGTTTGCAAACGTGGAGAGGGGTGTGGGTATATTTTTGCAAAATTACCATAGTTTCCTTCTTATCCGTTAGATATAAATCCGACGGCCTATTTTGCAGGATGGCACGCACACCGTCATCACCAACTCTGTTTTCTACTCCCTCCGTTCCTAAGTATTTGTCTTTTTAGAGATTTCAGCAAGTGACTACATACGGAGCAAAATGAGTGAATCTACACTCTAAAATATGTCTACATACACATCTGTATGTGGTAGTCCATTTGAAATCTAAAAAAGACAAATATTTAGGAACGGATGGAGTATAAGAGTAGACATGGAGATATATCTCCAGCATGGTCTACAACAAAAATGTGCTGGACTGGTTAGCGTCGGATGCTCGTAACGCGATGACCTGAGTTCGAATTCTGTCTTTAACTTTAGATTTTTATATTATACATTACTTATTTAATAAATACTTATTTCACTACTGTATTGATAGTGGAAACCATAGAGTACTTAGAATACAAGATTAAGGATGGACTCATTTCTTTTTAACTTTCTGTATGAAGCTGTAGCCACCCTGCAAGTCACGTGTACACTGTACATGCAATTAACTTTTTATAGAGGAAGAATCATACACGCAATTAACTCAAATGTATTGGATGTGACTCTATTATTTCCAGCATAAGAGCATCTCCAACGGCAACCAGCAAATTTCCTCCCGCTTCCTTCCACGGAGGATGACATCAAACGCCAGCGGCATACATTTTCACAACTCTAACCAACCAGATGAAATTTGTGCAAACACGGACTGTTTTCATATAAGCATGAAGGATTTCGTATAAAAAATCCGGATCTTCATATAAACATGATGGATTTCATTACATTTACATGAACTAAGCGATGCTAATCCGGCTCTCTTGGTATAATTAATACTCCCTCCATCCGGAAATACTTGTCATAGAAATGGATGTATCGAGACTTATTTTAGTTATAGATACATCCAATTTATCCATTCTTAGAACAAATATTTCCCGCCGGCCAGAGAGGGAGTACCTAATCTAAATGGCTGCCCGCGGATCCCTTTGTCTTCCTCATGTCCGGCAGACACTTGCGGGGTCGGTGAAGGTCCTCGGAAGAGATGAAGCAACAAATAAACCACCTGAATGCACAGTCGTCACCTCGGCGGTGGCCTTCATGGGACCCAAGTGGCAACAGCCTCCCGTGTTCTACTTCTCCTCGATGATGGCGGTGAACACGGAGAAGCTGGCCACCGACTCATTGCTCTCCATGCACCCGTCTTCTGTCTCTGCCTGCATGGTGTTGCCACAGGCATGGGAGGCGCGCCCACCGCAGACACTAGTGACGCGGTACGACGCGGCAGCGATGACGCCCGTACCGGCGTGCTCACCGCCCTGCCGGCGTGGGGAAACTCACCACTCCTCATCGAGCTGAACTGGAGTGGTGAGTTGCTGAACCACGCGCCGGATTCGGGCGACAACTGGCTCCATCGAGCCAAGCGAGGTTGGTGAAGCACCGAGCGGCCTCGCCCGTATCCTAAGGGCTCGGCGAGCCACCCAGCCGGGTAGTATGCCGGAGAACGGCTCCTCGGAAGCCATCAGAAGAGTGGAGAAAATGGTGAAGGAGGAGATGGGGGAGCAGCGGAGGGGTGCAATTCTTGCCCGCTGTCTGCCTGGCCTTGTTTAAATAGAGGGCGAACGGTAGAAGCTTGGCGGGTGTCTGTCCTCGTTTAAACTGAGGGCGGGCAGGAGGAGCTCGGCCGATGTTGCGTTTAATTCTGGCCCGCTCATGAACGGACGTGTGGCCGGAGTAGGTTTCTCGGTTTGCATGCAGGTTTAACGGAGGGGTTTGATGGAGGCGAGGAGGCGTGTTCAGCCGGGCGTGCATCCGGTGGCGTAGTACTATTCGATTTGACAGCGGGCGGCGTAGTTCCCGATACAGCTTTAATGCAGACAAGGGAGGGGTGGTGGTTCCCGAAATGTTGAATGGCCAATGATGCATCCTCCTTCAATTAGCATCGTGAATGCATAAGGGAAGTAATGGGAGGAGGACCGGGAAAAGAGGCTGCACGATGTAAATGCAATGCAGTTTGCACTCATATAAAGGCGCCCCTCCATTCCAATGCATCTACCACATCGTACGCACCTAAGTATTTTCCTAAGAACCTACACAAATAAGCGCAAAAGTGCTCACTCCAGACCCATGGCAGTGATGCGTGCGCACGAGCGGCCAACGGCTGTGCCAGATGGACCACGATGTTGGCCTGCGGCATGGCACCGAGGATCGTCTCCAGACGGTGTTTGCGAGCGGCTGGTGGATGGCCGCCGTCGATGCCAACTACGACTCTTAGTTTGACAAGATGATCGTTGCTACCACCAACAAGTTCACCGTCCTCAAGAAGCTCGCGGACAACATCGCCGTACTCCTCCATCCCGCGTGCCCGGGCTCCTCATTGCCTGCCACCCTAATCGGCCTCCATTGCCGGAACCTCTTTCAAGCACTGGTGGCCCTGCGATTACCAGTCGACGCCACGAAGAATGTCCACCTGGAGGTCGCGCTCACCGTGAGGCGCCCCGCCCTGCAAGAATTCGTCAACCTACACATCCACATGCACGAGAAAATCATGTACATAGGTATCTACAAGGCCATTGAGGACGATGCGATGTTGGCCTTCCTCAACCGGCTGGAAGCCTTGGATGCCTTTGCTGAGAAGCACCTTGACCTCGCCAGAAAAGCCGCCGATCCTTAGCCGCCAGTCGGTGGCCCGGCGCACTAACTTGAGAAGGAGGAGGTCATACGTTGATGGATGCATCTTTCTTCTTGCCTCATGTAACCACCACTGCAATCGCATCATCGTGGCCTTAATTCTTAGTATTGTGCTATTGCATTCTCGTTCCAGTCAATACCGACATGTGTGATCCCTTTGCTTAATTGCATCACTGTAACTAGTACTCCATCTGTCAATTTATAGGTTGTGCTTACCTTTTCCATCAACTTTGTGCAACACACGAGCATCTTGATAGAAACACTAGAACATATCGGACTGCATGTGACCAAACGGACGATGCACCAATCTAGCTACTATGTACCCTGCTTATCTGGCGGAAATAGCCCCGCCCTAGTGTTTCCAATTGTTATTTGTATCTATCGATCATGCCAAGGAGCAGAACCAAATGTTACAATACTCCTACTCCTATAAAAGACTCAGTTGGTGATGGTGGTGTGTCTGCCATCCGTCGTTTCTGACCATTAGATCTGCATCTGACGACTATGAGGTAAGTTGTGGCATTTTTGCAACAATAGCCCACTTCTCTGCTCCAATTTGCAGAAAACCCCTCATTATCTTGAAAGCAGCCACATCCCTCCCACACCTCATCAAAAAAGCATGAGAAATATATTTTGAGTCAAAAGTAATATATTAGGAGTACATCAAAACAAGAGTGATTTCTTTCAAGTTTGTGAACAAGTACTACTATTCTACTACTTTGGATCCGTCGCAACGCATGGGCACATTGCCAGTAAAAGGAAAAGGCCTTCCGCGTTCGCGTCGCACCCCCACACACCCGGGAATCGGGAGTATTCCATGGCCCGTCCGGCACGCCACATAGCTATGGAAGGCGTGTTGCCTAGCATTTTCACTTTCATGTGGGACCGTCGTTGAGCAAACCGACTATTGGCAAAGGCAGAGAAGCAGTGGGGCCGAGAGGGATGAGGCGCAAATCAGGGGACGTCGTGGCATGGGTTGGAGCAGCGTCATGGGAATCGTGTGTGGGTGTGGTAGTGGTAGAAACAAGAAATGTGATGGTCGCCGTGGTTCAACTTCGATGGACAAGTTGTCATGTCTGCTGACACATGCATTGCATACCGCTCACTGCAAGGAACAGTAGTAGAGAAAACTTGTTCCAAAGATACCATTTTTCCGATAAAATTCTCGAGATATCATTAGTTTTTACACATGGGATTACTCTTGCAAGGGTCAATCACAACAGGTGGTTTGTAAAAAAATGCATCTTGATGTTCCCTGCAATGCACGGGCTCTTGCTAGTTATAGAAGAAGCCCACACGGGCATCTTTCCGTAGGGTGTGCCACGGACCCAAACTCAATTTTTTTGTCAGACGCTTAGGTGCACCGGATGTCGTGCCATGCTACAAGATGTAAAAAAATAGCTCCAATTTTTTTAAACATGTTATATTCAAACCATCAAAACAGCCCGAGGAATATATTTTGAGTGAAGCATGATTTACTTTTACTGATATATGTATATCAAAACTAGAGTGTTTATATTTCAAGCCCATGAACAAGTATTATTCTACTACTTTGGATCCATTGCAACGCGCGGGCCAGCACATTGGTTGTACTAGTCTCTATCTCTATCTCTACTCTACTCTTATGAAAAACAGAGTTGTTGATGATGGTGTGCCTGCCATCCTCCAGTATAGGCTGTCCGAGTTATATCTAAAGGATAGGAAGGAAACTATGGCAATTTTGCAAAAAAAATACCCACACCCTCTCCATATTTGCAAATAAGGCCTTCCCTCGTTCATCCTTTTCTCCCACATGATAAACTACTCATACAAATGCATCTTGATGTTCCGTGCAACGCACTGGCATCTTGCTAGTCTACTACTCTCTTATACTAGCAAGATGCCCATGCGTTGCACGGAATATCAAGATGCATTTGTATGAGTAGTTTATCTTGTGGGAGAAAAGGATGAACAAGGGACGGCCTTATCTGCAAATGTGGAGAGGGGTGTGGGTATTTTTTGCAAAATTGCAATAGTTTCCTTCTTATTCGTCGGATATAAATCGGATGGCCTATATTGCAGAATGGCAGGCACACCATCATCACCAACTTTGCTTTTTATAAGAGCTCTTATAAAAAGCAGAGTTGGTGATGATGGTGTGCCTGCCATCCTGGAATATAGGTCGTCCGATATATATCTAACGGATAGGAAGGAAACTATGACAATTTACCCGCACTCCTCTCCACATTTGCAGATAAGGCCTTCCCTCGTTCATCCTTTTCTCCCACAAGATCTTGATGTTCCGTGCAACGCACAGGCATCTTGCTAGTCTCTACTCTTATAAAAAACAGAGTTGGTGATGATGGTGTGCCTGCCACCCTGCAATATAGGTCGTCCGATTTATATCTGATGGATAGGAAGAAAAATGTGGAAATTTTGCAAAAGGAAACCTACACCCCTCTCCACATTTGCAAATAAGGCCTTCCCTCATTCATACTTTTCTATCACAAGATAAGCTACTCATACAAATGTATCTTGATGTTTGCAACACACGAGGATGTTTCCTTGGGGGTCTCTCCAGCATGGCGTGGCCGTAGTTGCAAGTTGACTCCCCTTGAGATGCCGACGTTGAGGGGCACTCAGATTTTGTCCGATGAGCAGGTAAGATGAGTTTGATCACGTAGTAAATGCATTCTAAAGACTACTTCCGTATCCATTTCCTAATTCTCCCCCTACCCACTGTTTCACAGGTTAGGCTCAGTGCGAGTGGAGATTGGCTTGCATATGTACGGGAGGGTGCCAACATCAATTTGCACGACATTTACAACGGTGAAACCGTTCCCGTAGAACCTTTGTCCAACATTGGGATCAGCCATGCAACGGGCCACCGCCTGAATTGGTATGATGGAACCACGGTGAGATTGAAGAAGATAGCATGAACTTTGCACATGGCGGTCAAAGGTGGACGATGCAGTCTGTGGCCGATTTGTTGCCTTACGAGTATGAAGATGCTGTGCTCCTTTCTAACCGCATCTTTTGCGGTGAACAAACCAGGGGACTTGTTCTGTATGGGACACATCCTAAGGTATACTCCCTCAATCCCAGTTTATTTGTTTTGAATTTTTTTGTTTTATAAGTTTCAAATTCAAATTTAGAGCTCCCCATCACATGTTGAGATTACAATGTCCATTAAATTGTTGCGTGCATGTATAGTAAAGAAACAAATCTTGAGTTTGGCACGAGTTCATGCAGCGGTACAACCACAAGGCCTCACGCAGGAGTTACATTTACCTCTCGGGGCCCTCGGGTCTGAGCTTCAGCTCCTTACGACACCTGCCTTTGAGTCAATAACATGTGGACCTGATAGGTGGCTGATCCACATGTAATGCTCCCGAAGGCAGAGGGGCAGTGGGGCCGAGAGGGGTGAGCCGTAGGTCGGGGGACGTGTGGTGTCATGGGTTCGACTGGCGTCGTGGGAATCACGTGTGGCTGTGGTAGAAACTTGATGCTCGCCAAATTTCAGTTGGCCCACATGTCATGCACACAAAGGCAGAGGGGCGGTGCGGCCGAGAGGGGTGAGGCGCACATCGGGGGACGTGGTGCCGTGGGTTGGAGCGGCGTCGTGGGAATCGCGAGTGGCAGTGGATGAAACATGATGGTCGTTGTAATTGAACTTCCATGGACAAGCTGTCATGTCTACGGACACATGCATTGCATATCGATCACTGGAAGAAGTAGTAGAGAAAGCTAGGCGGATAAATAGTTCCTTATAGTCAAGCGGACCCACGCTACTACTTGTTCCAAAGACATGCACACCATTGAAATAGTACATCTATGTCAATATACACAGAGAGGGAATAATTTATTTACAATAGAGGAAATAGTTCATCCATCCATAATGCCGTGCTGCTGGTGCAGCATCTTGTTCTTCTTCTTGTTCTCATTTTCTACAGGAGACGGCTTCGCAACAAGCTCTCTGGACCTTGCAGCTATCTCGAAACTCACACAGGCATCCAGGGAAGCATATTTTATCCGCTCATATGTCAAGGGATAATTCTCCCATCCAGACGACCTTAATGCCACCCTTCTGAAGATTTGTTCCGAGCACAAAATTTGCTACATCGAATAGTGATGGTGTCGGTTTATCACAATCTTCTACATGAATTTTTATTTTGGTTTGTACGTCAGCGATGCTTTTCAAATCAAGGTTGTACGGCTCCAACTTCTGTTTGTCCCTTGCGATGGCTGCCCCACAGAAGTATATGTCCTCCCGAGACAAGAAATCGTGAAGCTCACCTAGTATGGAGTGCGCGTGTATGATGTGGTATACCGAAACATCATCTTCGAGCCACAACTGAAGGACGGCGGCGCGTTGGATCTTCCCAGTGGCATGCTCCGTGTACTATGCGTTGAGACCGATGACCTTCATCTCCACCTTTTGGAGGGAGTTGGATACATTGTTTATCCACTTCCGAACAACCCTTGGGTGGTCGGTGACTATGGCAACTATGCTCAATGAGCCTTCGAAAAGGACATGTTGGACGCTAAAAACCTGCATCTCGATCTCTTTCTCCATTTGGAACTGCTAGACCGGAGGGATATGATTTGGAGAATTAGGATTAGATGGCTAGTCTAGCTGAAGAAGATGATTATTTATATGGGCTTCGGAATTACTCCAGGAGGATCTGAAGAGGTTAAAACAATGTGAATGCAGTGTGGTTTGGATGCAAATGAAGATGGAGGAGTAGTGAAGAAGCCAAGGAAAATCAGTTCCCGATGGAGAAGTAAATTGGAGAAGTGGCCTGCGGGCAGTTGATTAGACGGCTAGGTAGACTAAACGAAAAGGCTACGCGGGTAGACTAAGGAGTGGGGCCTGTCCCTATACATGCCCATCCTTCTAGCGCTACATGTGCCACTGGCTAGTTGTGGTCACTCTTTATAATCACCGTGGCGAGACATTTTATGATTCCTTTTAATTTCGGCACCCCTCCTGATAGGTGGGACCTATGCAAACGGATAAAAGTCCTTCTTCGTGCTTCTGCATGCACGAGAATTTGGTTCTGCTCGCAATATGGATGATACCTGGTGGATGAAGTGAACCCAGAGGCATGCTAGCGCGGGAGTACTACTCATGTTCTACTACTCCTACTACTACTTGTAGTACAACTGTGGTACACTTGATGGTCAAAATACTATTATTCATCCAGTCCTCATAGTGAAGTGACAAGACCCTGCGCCCGAGTTGACACCAGTCCAGGCGGTGTGTCTTGGTTACCAAAGTCAACCTCACCTTGTGCACTACGCAGTCACTATCACCGCCACTCTATAGCATGCCTCTCCTCGTCTCCCTCTCCCCTAGCACCACTCCATCTCCATCTCCGTCTCGCCGGAGATCCTGAGGTCACTCTTCATCATCTCATTGTTCCCCCGCGCACCCTTGCCTCACTCGCCTCTCCCAGTACCACTATTCCCTCGCTAGCCGCTCCAGCACCGAGATCCTTCTCCCCCGTAAATCAAGCCCCCCAAAACCCCACCTTCCAAACTCCGCCATGGCCGAACATGAACCGTGCAGCATCCATATGAGCCGCGATTGGAACAATCTCTCCAGTGACATCCTCGACCTCTGTTGTTCATGTATGGATATGTTGAGCATCGTGCGGCTGGCTGCATGCTCGAGGGGCATGCACACTGCCATCGTTGAAGCGAGGCCTAAGCTTTTCAAGACACCCTGCTTACTGCTATCTGGTCTTGCGAGATTTGCTCACCATGACATGAAGGCGTACATGATGTCCCTCGACTTCCATCCGACCTCCATTAGCTGAAACTTCTTTGTAGGTATGTAGTGGGTCGCCGTACATCATTTCCCTGGACTTTGATCCGATCACCATCGCCCAAAACTTCTTGCAGGTATGTACTGGGTCGGCATAAACTCCCACTGGATGGCTGCCGTCAGAGAAGACGGGAAAAACTTGGTGCTCGTGAACTTCTAGACCTACCATGAGATTATCCTTCCTCCGTTGGATGATGTAGACTTTTACCGTCGCGATCCAAGTCATCTAGATTATGTTGTCATTTGGACGCACCTTGTTTTGCAGAAGATTGTAATCTTCCAAGTGCCCACACGACATGCAGATTACACAGACTTCAAGCTAATTGCCTTGTTCGAAAAGGGACTCGCCTATCTTTCCACCGGTGCCTTCTTTAGCTGGAGACAACTCAGCTCACAGTGGATCGTCGTCAAAGCTAATACACACTTCTGCGATGCAATTGAACACAATGGCATCATATACGCGATCGATAAAGCAGATGGCACCACGTATTGCTGGGACGACGCATGTAAGTTGTTTCCGTCTGATGTTAATGTAGAAACATGCATCACACTATAGGTTTCATCTAACCATACATTAGGGAAGTAAATGTGCATATGGAGAACTCTATATTTGGAAGTAATGAAATCCTGTAATGTTTACCATATGTACATACCTATGTTCGCCCTTCAGCAATCAATGGCTAGAATAATATGCTCACAAAAATTTTGCCCACAGAACATGAGTATATAACAATGCATGGTCTGTTAGTTTCCTTGAAGAATTTGTTTGTGGGGACAGAACATGATTACATAACATGCATGACATGGTAGTTTCCTGTGAAGAATCGATTGTGAGATAACATGAGTATAACCATGCATGGCACTTCTATATTTTCGAACCTATTATACATTTCCCTGTATTTTCCACCCAGTTCCAATAGGGACATATCAATGTTGTTTCTAGCATTATCCTACTCATACTCTAAACAATGCTGATCTTACATTAACAATGTCTATCCTTTTTATATGATGCAGTGTCCCTACAGTTACCGCCCTTTGTAATCACACCACCTTTGCCAAAACAGGGAAGCACAACTGGTTCCTCGCTTGATCAGACAACGACAAAAGACTGATGATCACTCAAACACATGAGCCGAAAAAGTTATATTGCAAAAACCCCACTGTATGCAAGCATCGCGAAATACGTGAGTATCCGGACAGTGGTTGTTACGTCTATGAGCAGGATACCAACTTGTTGGGGCCTTCAAGATTTTTGAGTTGGAGGCAGGTAAACAGCCTTGGTTCAACTCTCTGTTTCTCGGACTCTATTATCCGATTAACCAGGAGATCACCGTTGGCAAGGACCTTGATGGCAGAGAGGCTATGTTTGCTATGGAAAACTGTGTCTACACGGCGAGCCCTAGGAGTTTGGGAGCAAACTCCCCTGATTGTCAACGATATAGCCTGCAGTCAAAACAAGGTGAGAATGACAAAGGCATCTAGATTAACTTTGATCCTTGGATGTGTCGAGTCCGACAGGCAGTGATGTGGTTCAAGCCTTCAGGTTGATAGGTAATTGGGTTGTTGTGTCGAAAGGGAGGAGTACTGGTGTCTTCGGATCAGTTGGTCATCCTCGTCTATGTCACTCTTACTATGTAATAGTTGCCTCTATTTAGAATGTCATTCTCATCTGGATCAGGAGAGTCTGAGCGCTGCAGATGGGTGCATTTTGGTGGTGTAGCAAGACTTCTTATGAACTATCATGTCTTGTTGTTTATGTCAGTAGTAGTCGCTAGTCAGTGTTTGAATGTTGTATATATCATTGTTTCGAACTGTTAATTGACTTGAACTGCTGGTGGGCTAAATGAGGGCATCACCATTCTCTAGTGTTCAGAGTATATCTCCTTTTTTCAAGTTATAATTTGAGTTCAGTGTCTTTTCGATGATGTTCACTTGTTTGGGCCAGTGAGGTGTCGTTGAATATGGGCCGAGTAGTAACGCAATGCCAAAATAGGTCAATTATGACTCTCAGGCCGGGCTCTCAAAAGATCCTCAAAAAAGGCCGGGCTCTCAAAAAAAGAAAGAATAGGGACTCTTAGGCCGACATGTGGGCGCCATCGGTGTTTTCGTGCGCTTGCGCGCCGAGAGCATATTGGCACGTGTTCGAAATTCATGCTACCTTTTCATCCCCAATCTCCCGCCCCCACCTCTGGAATCTCGATTCCTACTCCAGTTCCCCCAAATCCTCCTCATGTACTCCCTCTACTCAAGCGCACTATCATGTCGCCGGTCATCGCAGATCTCCGAGCCGGAGATCCTGAGGTCCGTCCTGCCTTTGGGCGCTGTGTGCTGTCACTCAATAGTGGCATGGCGGCGCTTGACGATTAGTTTGCCAGCAAAGTGCTGATGGTAACCATCAATGGCGACCGGCATCCCGTCTCTCCAGACGACCTTGTCAAAGCTCTTGGCATTGCGCATGGCATCCAAATAAGTGACTTGCTCGTCGAAGTCTGTCTACCACCGGTTGATTTCTTCTTCAGGTTCCGGACAACTTTTGACTGTAGTCGTGTATTCGAATCTTCCCGGCGTTTGTTCTGCGATGGCGCACTGGTGAGCTTTGATCAGTGGCACCAAGGATACAGCTCGATGCCCTCTGAGCTTGTGTTTTTAACAAAGCTCACCTTCCATGGCATGCCTCGACGTGCTTGGAACGAGTCCATGAATGAGTTTATCAACGACCTTGGAGGTGAGCTCGTAAGTATGTTTGTTCCTCCAGACAGCTGGGATCTGATGGTTATGGCATGGATGAAGAAGCCGTCCACCATACCGAAGGTGATTAGTGTTGAGATACCGGTGCAGGAACCAGGGTTGTACTATTCATTGCCACCAAGACCGTCATGGACCACGTTAGGGATGTACCTGTATCGACTGTTCGTGCATGTCGAAGAAGTGGTCAATCCATCGATTGAAGTCATGTCACCGCCGCTGGTAACCGGGTCCGTCAACGACGTCCATTACAGGAGTCAACGTCAGACTTTCCCCATGTTGCTCGGAACGATGCATGGCACAGGGCCTACTCCATCGCGCGGCGGAGGTCGCTGCTTCTTTGGGAGAAGAGGCAGGGCTGGCTGCCTAATTTGAGGTAACAACTGAATCATGTCAGATACTGTACTAGTTAAATCCGAGCTATGTGTGTGAAGCACTGATGTGCCAGTACATTTGATTGTGACCTGTTCTACTTTTTTTCCTGAACTTTTTTTTAGAAAGGGCTAAATGTCAACTTAATGTTCTTGCAGAACTTATATATTATGTTGTCTGTCTGTTTTCTTTGCACATCATTCAAGATATTTCCCCATCATTGATAAAGACGATGAACCATTATGTACGAGTTCCTTGGTTTCAACATAGCACTACCCGTAGTGATCCACTGCTTCCACCCTGATTGTGCCGCCTGCGTGAAATTTTTGGATGCAAGTTCAGTGTGCTATGATGCTCTATATGATTGTGTCAACTATATAAGTTTTTACTGAGCATCATCAATGCATATGGCTGAAAGATGTATTTACGAGCATCGACCGATGGGTCTCTCTCACACACACACACAAACACACACACACATGCACACACACACACAAGTGGGACCCGTTGAATTATTTCTTCGCTCGTGACAACTTTTAATTAGGTTCCATTGTACTCTAACTTTTTTCTTAAGTTATTAATTAAGCTCAGTGACTTCAAAACATTGTACAGAAGCCTTGTTTGGGCCTTTCTGGTGTCGCTGAATGTGGGGTGAGTAGCCATGTAAGGTTGTACTGTAGTACACATGCCTTTTTTTTCTACATCAGCAATGCAACTGGGCCGACAGTTGTAAACAATCCGGGTCAACTTTTATTCTCCGCCCCGCTGGGCTGCAAATCTTTCCTAGGAGGGATGCATTAGGCTTAACAAGAAAATGGGCTTTAAGAAATAATAAATGGGATGTAATTATAAAAACTGGGTAGTAACTATAAAAAATGCACCAAACACGTAATTAGTTTATAAAATATTACTTTTGGATTTTGAAAATTTTAATTTCATTAATTGTTGCGCGCACAATGTTTCGTTGGATTTTTACGTAATACAAATTTATATTGAAATTGTATTTAATATGACTAGAAATTTTGGGATAAATATATTTCGGATCCCGTCAAAATGTGGGAAATTTTATTAAACTCTGTTTTGAACGGTTGGTAATCGTTGTCTTAGCTAGAAAATGGGTTGTACTTTTAACAAACTATAAATGGGTTGTAGTAGATTCTAGTAGAATTCAAAATTGGCCTATTCATTCTTACAAATCGCAAATGGGATATAAGTTCTCTGCCACACACTTGTGGGCCTACTAAGTTGATGCGTCCCGTAAAAAAGTAAGTTGACGCGTATGCAAGGCTTTGTCAACTTATAGTCAACACACGGTTCTAGCAGCAGTGTCCGTTGGATGTCCATCCAATGGATGTAGTGCTTCTTCTTCAATCTAGGATATTCTAGCTTCAGCCGCCCAAAAAATGATTCCTCCCCCTGACATCTGGGGCGCACCATTTTGGAGGCTGACCAGTCAGCTCACTAAGTTGACGCGTACCAAGGGCTTTGTCAACTTAGTTAATATAAACGATTCTAGTTGTAGAGACCATACGATGTCCATCCAACGGTCGTAGTTTTTCTTCAACCTTTGGTCTTCTTGCTCCAGCCGCCCAAACCAGCACCGGTGGGACTGCCTACTCCCGCCTCCTGTGGCCGGCTATGCTGCCTCACAGGCCGCACAGCCCCACCCTACTCCATTGCTGGCCAAGCCATTCCTCTACTCACCCACACGTCCTGTTATTTTCCGGCGACGGCAGCCTGACCAGTAAACCCTCGTACTCCCCACCACGTGGGAAACCACTGCCGAGTCTTCCCGGGCTCCGTGTCGTTCCCTTCCTAGGCCTCGCCGTCGTCCACTGCCCTATTGCTCTCGCCACGCCATGGTCAATGAATGACATCCACCGGATGTGGACTGTACATGGAGAGGCTGACAGCTGGGTCCACGAGCGCTAACAAGGAAATGCCTCCTTATTATGCGCAAAATAATGATTCCTGCACCTGACAGCAGGGACCCACCAGACGGGCCACCCTATTTCGCAAAAAAGTCCCCCCGCTGATAGGTCGGACCCACCAGCTATATCTTCGCACGCAAGGAAGTGCCTCCTTATTATGCACAAATAAATGAAACCCCCTGCTAGCTGGGACCCAGCTTAGTGGGAGGCTGACTTGTGGGCCTACTAAGTTGACGGGGACGGAGGGCTTTGTCAACTTAGTCGATATGAACGATTCTAGCTCCAGTGACTGTACGATGTCCATCCAACGGCCGTAGTGCTTCTTCAACCTCTGGTCTTCTTGCTCCAGCCGCCCAAAGCAGCGCCTGTCGTGCCGCGTGCTCTTGCCTCTCGTGGCCGGCTGTGCTGCCGCGGAGGCCTCACCGCCCCCTACTACTACCACCGCTGGCCATGCCCTGCGGCGACGGCAGCCTCACACCAAAGCTGAACTAGTGAACCCTCATACTCCTCTCCGCGTGGGCACCCACTGTCGCGTCTTCCCCGGCTCCGCGTCATCCCCTTCCTAGGCCTCGCCGTCGTCCACCACCCTGGTGCTCTCGACGTGGCGTGGTCATGGAATGACTTCCATCGGAAGAGTACTGTACATGGAGAGGCTGGCAGCTGGGTGCACGGCAGCAGCAAGGAAGTGCCTCCTTATTACGTGTAAATAAGTATTCCTCCAATGACAGTAGGGACCCATCGGATGGGCCAACGTATTTCGCAAAAAAACAATTCCCCCTGACTGCTGGGACCCACCAGCAACATCTTCACACGGAAGGAAGTGCCTCACAGTTAGGACCGACCTGGTCGAATCGTACATAGCATTGTCATTCTGGTCTTGAACGTGTACGTACATACGATTGGTCTGTCTGCAAGCTGCAGCGATGAACCGTGGCCTGGTAAGGAAGGGC
>NC_041392.1:451290239-451291555 GCF_002162155.2 Triticum dicoccoides | reverse complement strand
CCTCGCCGTCGTCCACCACCCTGGTGCTCTCGACGTGGCGTGGTCATGGAATGACTTCCATCGGAAGAGTACTGTACATGGAGAGGCTGGCAGCTGGGTGCACGGCAGCAGCAAGGAAGTGCCTCCTTATTACGTGTAAATAAGTATTCCTCCAATGACAGTAGGGACCCATCGGATGGGCCAACGTATTTTGCAAAAAAACAATTCCCCCTGACTGCTGGGACCCACCAGCAACATCTTCACACGGAAGGAAGTGCCTCACAGTTAGGACCGACCTGGTCGAATCGTACATAGCATTGTCATTCTGGTCTTGAACGTGTACGTACATACGATTGGTCTGTCTGCAAGCTGCAGCGATGAACCGTGGCCTGGTAAGGAAGGGCACATGTCGTAGAAGAGGCGCGCACATGTCGTAGTAGAGGGGTGCATGTAGCATGTACACGTACGTACGGCAGCCAGCGTGCAAGAAAGTAAATACGGGCACATACGTACATACGAGCAAGGTCTCGAATGCCTACTCGCACATACGTACGGCCAGGGATCGTGTACACGGCTAGGTCGGAACGGAGAAACTGGGTCATTGTCGTGTTCATGGGGAGGCAACGGAATCCGTCGTGTTCATCGGGAGGCAATGGAACGTGTGCTGTTCATCGGGAGCCAACCGGCTTGGACGGAACAGCCGATGGAAACGAGGCCTGGCGTACCATAGAACGGAGGAAACGGCCTTGTGTTCGACCGGCCACGGTCGAAACGGGATCCTGTTCATCGGGAGGGGTGTGGCGTACCACAAAATGGAGGAAACAGACTTCTCTAGGTCGAAACGGGGTCCTATTGATCGAGAGGGGTGTGGCGTACCGCAAAACAGAGGAAACGGACTTGTGTTGGAGCGCTACGATCGAAACGGGGGTCCTGTTATTCGGGAGGGGTGTGGCGTACCGCAAAACGGGACTCCACAAGATAATGTTCATCTCCACCGTCGACCTCCTCCAGCCTCCACGGGCTACTATTCATCCACCGTCGACCTCCTCCAGCCTCCACCACGCGCTCCTCCGTCGGCTACTGTTCAACCACCCCTCCACAGGCTACTATTCATCCAGCCCTCCACCTGCTACTATTCATCCAGCCCTACACCGGCTACTATTCATCCAGCCCTACACCGGCTACTATTCCAACAGCCCTCCATGGGGTCGTCCTGTTCATCCAGCCCTCCATGGCGTCCTGTTCATCCACCCCTCCACGGGGTCCTGTTCATCCACCGGCTCGATCGATCGGTGTCCTGTTCATCCAGCGGCAACGGCCTCTACTACCACGGAGTC
>NC_041392.1:451242627-451289744 GCF_002162155.2 Triticum dicoccoides | reverse complement strand
CAACAACGCTCACTATTCATCCAGAGGCAGCATCGATCGTCTTTAGTTAGCAGCAGTAGCGAAGGAATCACTCAGGTTCAGTTAACAGCAAGGGATCGATTGATCGCTCGGGTTCAGTAACGCGTAGCCTACAGTGCAATTGCTTGGGTTCAGTTAGAGCCCAACGCCTCGCTCGGGTTCAGTTAGAGTGCAACGCCTCGCACAGGCATGTACGTGTATGAGAGAAACGCGCATCGCTCGGCCCCCTACCACCCATCATAACCGGGAACTCCCCCCATATTTTCCCCGCCCTCGCTTCTACCACGGTTTTTTCCTTCATGGACGGCCCAAAGAATGTCATGCAGCTGCATCTCCGGCCCGCCCAGGACGAAAAGCCCATTTCCTATCATAATTTTATGTCATAGAAGTCGAAGCCCACCACATCTATGATGATACCGGGTTTTATCACAATTATCGTCATAGAAGTGTCGTAAGTATGACAGAAAAAATTTCATTCGGCCCAAAATGTCACCGATGTGTCTTTTTTTTGTAGTGTCTCCGGCGAGACCCAACTACAGCCGCCGCTTGGGAGGTTGATTCCGAGTTGCTCCGGCCACCTCTCGACAAGCCACGGTTACAGGCAGGTGTGTCGTGACGCCCTCTAGCCATCTATCCCTCTCAAATCGGCAGACGAGCCCTCCTCACCGTCGTGAGCTCTGGCGAAGCACCGCCAACCCTCTGTTTCTCTCTCTCTCTCTCTCTCTCTCTCCACACCCGGCAGGCGGGGCCCACTGTCAGCCTCTCCACTCGCGGCCAAAGCGGTACGAGTGGAGGCGTGTTCTCAGAATACGCTTTCGATGTCACCCCCTTGGAATTCTTTTATTTGAATTTAATTCAAATATTTTGACCATAAACTTTGACCAGCCATAACTTTTAAACCATAAGTCCAAATGAATTGGTTATTTTTTGCATTGTGTTTGTATAGAAAAGTTCTAGCATCAACCCAAAATGGAGATTTTTCTCTGCTGTCTAGAATTTCTGGTGAATTTCAGAATGATTCTTGATATTTTCTTTTGCTATTTTTAAATATTTTCAGAGGGAGAAGCTTGTCTTGAAGATAACCAAGAGGAGTGTGAACCTCCTCTGCACTAAGGCAAGCCACACCAACATTTGCATGGTGTCATTTCAATATATATGATTTTCCCAACTTGAATATGAGTTATTTCATGCATTTAATTATTTAAATGAATTTTACTTAAGTTAGTTACTTTGTCATTGTTGAAATGCTTACTTTATAGAAGTGTTTTAATGCTTGGACTAGTATGAGGCAATAGAACTATTGCTGGGTATGAGTGGTTATGATATGGTTATGATCGGTATTTTTATCCTATATGAGTAATTGCTTTTAATATACTTTGACCTAACTAAAAATGATGATTGTTAAAAACCAGTGAAGTAAAAACAGTGAAGTTTAATGATGGCTAGTGCAAGTAGAAAACTTTGATGATGTTGATCTATTTACTTTAAGTGGTATGTGATGCATGTTGAATAGTTGCATGGTCAAGGCATATTGTGACTCGAGTTATTTTTATTTCAAGTTAAACCTGTTATTAATTCAACTTGAATATAATGTTGATCGAGTCATGGTGCCACTAAATCGAGTTTTCCCAGTGCAACCACATTTGCCTTTATGGGAAGGCCTTTAGTCGGCCCGTTGTCATGCCTCTGGTCAGTACCTCCAACAAGGGATGGTTATGGGCGTGCGGTACCCTACCCCAGTAAGCAGACATAACCTTGTGTGCCCATTGTTGTTATGGTACCTTGTCCCCGTTTGGGACCATTTAAGTTTTGCCACGACGGTGGCCGTTGGTGTCTTTGGTAGACCCGGGGCCACCCATGACTTAGCCTAGAAGGGAGTTGGTCGGAGTGGCCGGGAGAGTGTCATGGCAATGGGAGGGTTCCGTCGGAATGCCGTTGGTCCACCCGAATGGGAGTGCGAGGCCATGGGTTCCATGATGTGAGTACAGTGTGCTAACCTCTACACAGTGTTTACCAAATCTATCGATAGTCGCATCCTCGGTCACGGACACATCTAGTAAGAGCATCTCCGGCCATTGGCCCCCTAGGGGGCGCATAAAATCGCCGCATGGGGGCGAGCCGATGCTAAACTCGGCATGGGGGCTTTCGGGTTCCCAGCCGCCGGCCCCAGGGTCGCCCCCAGAAGGCGGTTTAAAAAAAAGGAATTTGGCTAAAGTTCGGTAAACTGGACAAATATTTGGCTAAAGTTCGGCGAACATGACATTACATAACAAAGTTTAAAAAAACGGCCGCAACTACAACTACGGGTCGAAGAACGCGCTGAGCGCGGCGAAGTCGCCGACGTCACCGCCATCCTTGCTGTCGTCCTCGTCGGCCTTCTCCTCCTTGACACGGCCGCCCCTGCTGGACCCCTGCCCCGCGTCGCCCTGGCGGACTTGTGGTGGTGGCGCATCATCGTCGCCGTCGTCGAGGATGACGACACCTCCTTCGTGGCAGCACGGCGCCGAGCGGCGAACTGCTCGTAGGCACGGCAATGGCGCTCATGTTCCGTCCGCGCCCGGTCTTCATGCGCCCACTTCAAGGCCGCCCCATCGTCGAGCTCCTCCTTGACGCCGTCTTCATGACGGCGAGCCTCGGCTCTGTCTTCGGTTTGACGTAGTGGGGAGGAGCCAAGAAGGAGGCATGCCCGACGCCCTCGTTGATGACGATGCCGATGCTGCGGGTGCGCCGGCCGAGCGGCATATCCGCTGTGGGCTCAGCCTTGACACCGAACACCTCCGGCGAGCTGGAGGAGTGGGAATAGGAGCGGGAGGAGGCAGACGAGGAGGAGCCGAACCTCCTGGGCATCAATTTCCTGGCACACCGGTGGGGGACCGGGGTGGCGGCCGCGGTAGGGTATGCTAGTGGCGAGTCGTTGTCGCCCTCAAGGTATTGGAGAACCTCGTGGAGCGTGTGGCCGGGGCGCCCGTGGCTGTTCTTGAAGCCCCCACCACCGGCGCCCCATTGGGGGATGCCAGCCGCTGTGTCTGCCGGAGCTGGAAGTATGCCGCCCATGATGCGTTGTTGTCGGCGGCATACTACGGTAGGGCACGCTGCTCCTCCGTCAGCAACGCCCACAGGCAGTCGACCTCGGCGGCGAAGAGGTTGGGTCGAATATCGATGTGGGGCGCCGGGGGAATGGGGACGCCACCGGCGCTGAGCCTCCACCCCGTCGGCCCTGCGCGCATGTCCGTTGGTGCCGCGATGTTCGCCTCGAAGAACAGATACACCGCCCACTCGTGCAGCGAGCAGTGGCCGAAGCCATTGGCCGCCACCCCATCGTTCTGGAACCGCTCAGTCATCATCGTGGATGGGCTTGGGGAGAGAGGGGAGGAACATCGGCGGTGGCTGCGCACGGGGAGAGGCAGAGCTCGGCGGCGGCTGTGAGCGGGTCTGGCCAGAGGCGAGAGGCACTACAAAAAAAGACATATCCGTGACATTTTGTGCCGAACGAATTTTTTTCTGTCATACATATGACACTTCTATGATGATAATTGTGACAAAACCCGGTATCATCATAGATGTGGTGGGCTCCTACTTCTATGACAAAAAATCATGACAGAAAATGGGCTTTTCCTCCTGGGCAGGCCGGAGACGCAGCGGCATGACATTCTTTGGGCCGTCCATGACGGAAAAAACCGTGGTAGAAGCGAGGGGGTGGAAAATTTTGGGGAGTTCCCAGTTACGGTGGGAGGTCGGGGGCCCAGCGATGCGCGTTTCTCTTGTACACGTACGCACGTGTGTGCGAGGCGTTGGCTCTAACTGAACCCGAGCGAGGCGTTGGGCTCTGAACCCGATTGATTGCACTGCAGGCTACGCGTTACTGAACCTGAGAGATCGATCGATGGCTGTTAACTGAACCCGATCGAGCGATTCCTTTACTGCTGCTTCTAACTGAAGCAGATCGATGCTACCTCTGGGATGAACAATGAGCGTTGCGAGGGGGGTTGGATGAACAGTGAGCGGTGGCGTTGCCTCTGGATGAACAGGACCCCGTGGTGTGGTGGAGGGCTGGATGAACAGTAGACGGTGGAGGGGTGCCCGTGGAGGGGTGGTTGAATAGGACCCCGTGGTGTGGAGGGCTGGATGAACAGTAGACGGTGGAGTGGTGCCCGTGGAGGGGTGGTTGAATAGTAGCCGGTGGAGTAGCGCGCGGTGGAGGCTGGATGAACAGGAGCCCATGGAGGCTGGAGGAGGTCGACAGTAGCCCGTGGAGGCTGGAGGAGGTCGACGGTGGAGATGAATAGTATCCCGTGGAGTCCCGTTTTGCAGTATGCCACACCCCTCCCGATGAACAGGACCCCTGTTTCGACCGTAGCGCTCCAACACAAGTCCATTTCCTCCGTTTTGCGGTACGCCACACCCCTCCCAATCAACAGGACCCCCATTTCGATCGTAGGAGGCCCGTTTCGTCCATTTGGCGGTACGCCACACCCCTCCCGATCAACAAGACCCCCGTTTCGACCGTAGGAGGTCCGTTTCCTCCATTTTGCGGTACGCTAGACCCCTCCCGATCAACAGGACCCCGCTCCGAACGTAGGAGGTCCGTTTCCTCCTTGTGCGGTACTCCATGCCTCGTTTCCATCGCCTGTTCTGTCCAAGCCCTCCCGATGAACACGACCACGCATTCCGTTCCGACCTAGCCGGTTGGCTCCCACGCGTTCCGTTGCCTCCCGATGAACATGACGCATGCCGTTGCCTCCCCATGAACACGACGCATTCCTTTGCCTCCCCATGAACACGACGACGACGATGTTTCTCCGTTCTGACCCAGCCATGTACACGAGCCCTGGCCGTACGTATGCGCGAGTAGGCGTTCGAGACCCCGCCCGTATGTACACATACGTGGCCGTATTTTCTTTCTTGCACCCTGGCCGCTGTACGTACATGTACATGCTACGTGCGCACCTCTACTATGACACGTACGCGCCTCTACTACGACACGTGCATGCCCCTACATCCACCAGTATATATGTACGTACACGTTCGCGACCAGAATGACAACGCTACATACGCTTCGACCAGGTGGGTCCCAACTGTCAGGCACTTCCTTGCGTGCAAAGATGTAGCTGGTGGGTCCCAGCAGTCAGGGGGCGAATCGTTTTTTGTCCGGACGCACTTTCTTGCATGCAAAGATGTAGCTGGTGGGTCCCAACAGTCAGGGGGCGAATCGTTTTTTTTTCGAATGCACTTCCTTGCATGCGAAGATGTAGCTGGTGGGTCCCAACAGTCAGGGGGGAAACATTTTTTCGTGAAATACGGTGGCCCGTCCGGTGGGTCCCTGCTGTCAGGTGGAGGAATCATTATTTTGCGCGTAATAAGGAGGCACTTCCTTGCTGCGGCCGTGGGCCCAGCTGTCAGCCTCTCCACGTACAGTCCACATCCGATGGAAGTCGTTCCTGGACCACGTTGGCCACGCCATGCCGAGAGCACCACGGTGGTGGACGACGGCGAGGACTAGGAAGGGGATGACTCGGAGTCGGGGAAGACGCGACAGTGGATGCCCACGCGAAGAGAAGTATGAATGTTCACTGGTTCGGCTGCGGTGTGAGGCTGCTGTCGCCGCAGAATAACAGGGGGTGTGGGTGAGTAGAGGGATGGCCTGGCCAGCGGTGGGAGTAGTAGGGGGGCGGTGAGGCCTCCGCGGCATCATAGCCGGCCACATGAGGCAGGAGCACGCGACACGACCGGCGCTGGTTTGGGCGGCTGGAGCAAGAAGACCAGAGGTTGAAGAAGCACTACAACCGTTGGATGAACATCGTACGGTAACAGGAGCTAGAATCGTTCATATTGACTAAGTTGACAAAGCCCTCCTTCCCTGTCAACTTGGTAGGCCCACATGTCAGCCTCCCACTATGCTGGGTTCCAGTTGGCAGGGGGAATATTCATATTTTTGTGCGTAATAAGGAGCCACTTCCTTGCGTGCGAAGATAGCTGGTGGGTCCGACATGTCAGCGGGGGGCACGTTATTTTCACGAAATACAGAGGCCCTTCTGGTGGGTCCCAGATGTCAGGTGGAGGAATCATTATTTTGCGCGTAATAAGGAGGCATTTCCTTGTGTGCGGCCGTGGAACCAGCTGTCAGCCTCTCCACGCACAGTCTACTTCCGATGGTGTCGTTCATTGACCACGTTGACCACGCCGCACCGAGCGCATCCAAGGTGGTGGACGACAGCGAGGCCCCGGACAGCAACGAGCCGGAGATGGGAAGACACGGGAGTAGAGTCGCAGACGGAGAGGTGTACGAGGGTTAACTAGTTCTAGTGCGGTGTGGTTCGGCAGTCGGTGGAGAAGAACATGAGGTGTGGAGGGGTGGCCTGGCCAACGGTGGAGTAGCGCTTCATAGCGAAGCGTGCTAAGCAGATCTGCTAGCAGCAGGAGGCGGGAGGTGGTCCCGGCGGCGCTGGAGGAAGAAGACGAGAGATTGAAGATGGATGTCGGTCGTTGGATGTAAATCCAATGGCTAACATGTCAGAATCATTTGTTGACTAAATTGACAACAACTTGCGCTGGCTTCGACCTATTGGCCCGCATTTCAGCCTCCAAAAATGTGGCACGTATTCAACTCATTTTTTCAGAATTTATAGTCTTTTTTTGCGCGGTATAATTTACAGTCAATTTGATCTTCTTCTTTTTTGAATTACAGCCATTAGCTGGGCTGGGTGAACAAATAATGTAGCGTCCATGCGGCCCATTTATTTTATTTCCTAAAAAATTACAAGTCATTTGCACTTTCTCGAAATACACGATTTTGTTGGGCTGATTCTAATTATAATGTTGGGTTGGGCCAGCAATGTTATCAAAAAATAAAAAAGGGGCTGAGCATTTTGTTATAAATATATTTAAATAATAAGTGATATTATTGCATTCGTCCTTAAATCTTAGCAAGCTTTTGTACACAATCACTAGGATTTTCATGCGAAAACAATCCAGGATTTTATTTGTTAAGAAATTATTTTTATAAGTTAATAAGATGTGGGATATTGTTTTCTTACATATGTAAGTATCTGTTAAATATATGATGACAATAAAAAATATAATAAAATATAAAATAGTTTAAATATATATAATATGGTTAGAAGGGAAACATAAGTTGGACCTGGTGTTCCTATTCTTATATAGAAAAATAGAACAGACCTCTGCGTTTTCTTCAAAAAAAATACATAAATTGGGCTGCCAAAAATAAAACCTCGGATGGGAGGTCCATAGGCCGGTCAATACATGACGGCCCTAAGAAAACACAAATAGGCATATGGACCTCCCATCCGAGGTCATGGGCTGCGCATGTTAAAAATGAAAGCCTAGACGGGGCAGCCCAAAACCACGTCCAACACTTGCCAAAAGTTTGTCCCTTGTTTTCTCTATGTTCCGCACACTCGACATTGTGTGGGCATTTTTGACTGTGCATCATATGAAGATGTGCTATGCATGAATATTGATCAGCATGATGTTAACTGGCTGGTAGTTCCATTTTCGACCATGAATAAAACTTCCAACATGATGTTAACCCAGTTTGAAAAGGTTGTGTTAATATAAATGCTCTGCCTATGAAAGTTGCACTTTCTTATCTGAAACTGAAACTTGAAGTTTCTTCTCTGAGAATCACATTGTCTGCACTTTTATACTCCTATGAAACTACATTTTTAAGTGCTAAAAATAGATCTCTAGAATTCATAAAATACTTCATATGCTCAATACTACAAATCTGAAATTCAAAAGACATTCATATATGAAAGTACTCTCAAAATACACAACACAAAACACAATTCACAACCTACAAATACTGACAACCCTAAGTGACTCCTGACAATTCACAACCTGCACGACTATTGGGCTGGGGGGGCAGCCCCCTCCTATTCCTCGGCGGCAGACAACCGCCCCGTGAGACGATGTGAACGGCGAGGGAGACGATGGCGGGGAAGCATCGTCGGGCCAACTGCTTTTCTCCTCTTGCAGTTGGGTTCGGTCGACGAAGACTCCACAGGCTCGCTCTGGCAGGACACCCTCACAAACGGCACCCTGTAGATGCTTGATCCTTCAATCTCTGGTGGACTCTCCATCTGGGATCGATACTCCCACCACCGCTCCCTCACGATCGGATTTGGTGAATCTGTTTACTCCATGGCCCAGAGGAGCAACTCTATGTACTCCGGCGCGACTCCCTCCAGGAGTATCGCCGCCTTTTCGCTCTGTTATAGATATTTGGCCATGGATGTCACCGTCGCCGCTAGTTGGTCCTTGTTGTCAAACCAAGACTGTATCTCCAACATCCTAGCTAGCTTCACAGGGTCGCCATCTGCGATCCTCACGTATCGGTCGTACTCCTCCATCGATCTACTTCTCCACAGCACCTTCACTCGCCGGCGGTGGTTTTTGAATGGAAGAGGAGAGGAGCAGCGCTGGTTTGGGATTAGAACGGGAGAGGAGCAATGCTGGTTTTGGACTGGAACAAGAGAGGAGGGGCGGTGGTTTTGAAATGGAAGAGGAGAGGAGCGGCGGTGGTTTAAGAGGAGAAGAGCGGAAGAGCGGCGCTGGTCTTGGAAATATTTTTTTGTTGTTTTGCGTATTTTGGGTCAAAGTTTGACCACGTACTGTATTTGACAAGCAAAATGTGAATGCATGTCACCAAAAATTGTATCGTTTGGTTCATATCTGAATGTACTTTCAAATTATATTATTTTTGCAACGTATAACATATATTTTATGTGCGAAAATCATGGTCAATTAAGACCCAGAATAAAAGGGAGACTAGTTAATGTAGGGTCGGTTTCTTAATTAAAGGGTAAATAGATTTTGATTTTGATCCAGTCACAGCGGGCCGGCCCTCTCGTCCAATCCTAAATCGCTGCCGCACGCTCCTCTCCCTCTTCTCCATTTCAAAACCACCTCCTCTACTCTCCATCATATACATTCCAAAACCACCGTCTCGCCTCTCCCTCTTCTGATCTTCTCCATTGCAAAACCACCTCCTCTCGTCTCCATCATCTCCATTCCAAAACCACCGTCTCGCCTCTCCCTCTTCTGATCTTCTCCATTGCAAAACCACCTCCTCATGCACGTGGCCCGGAGGTGCAGTTGTCGTCATTTTGATCTGAAGCGCCGGATTATAACATATAACACGAAAAAATGCCACATGACAAGAAATCATAACCTCACTGCCCAAAGGAGACAACATGAATCCCGACGGACAAACTAGACGAGTAACAAAGCTCAAATTAAAGATAAACTCATAGAAAAGGGGTCCGTCGATAGATGTCCTAATGAACATAGCCGGCTTGACCTAGGTGGCAGCCGAGTAGTCACTCTTCGTGCATGTGCCCCCAATGACTAGCCCAACTCAGTTGTCGCTGTTTAACCCTCGCAGTGATCCGAAGCACATGACACCTAATTTTGCGAGATGACAAGAAACCTCTTTTTAGATTTCTCACCACAACTACAGCCATGTACAAGACAGCCTACACGATATGTAGACGATAGCCAATCCAGGCGTGTTTGCTGGAGTCTGGTCACATGCATGGACGAACTTATCTTCCATGTCTTGCAAGGATCGTCTAGGCACCAACATAGTTCAACATTTCTCTAGTACTATCACTCGTCTCCCTCTTCTATTAAGTCACCCGACTTGCGGGGCCTAGGAGTGTGCCTATGGTCGGTTCTCAATTGCCGTCCCACATGTGTGTGCAAATGCAATATGACGCGTGTTCCATTCGGAGAGCAGTGTGCCAGATCGACCGACCGTCTGGGGTGCGACACGAATGCGATGGGCGTGCTGTATACTCCATACATGTGTGCCGCCGTTTCCTAGACGCTTTGCTCCATGGCATGGGCGCAATCCATGGATACAAAATTAGTATACTGTATACTATTTAAAAGTCGAGGGTGGGGCTTTTCCTGCGCAGTAGGCGGTGGGGCAGTTCCGCCTAGTCGGTTTGACAGAGACGCGAGAAGACGAGGGAGTAGGCTGCTGCAAACGTAGGGCTGTGTGATTTGACAGCGAGTTACTGCTGGACAGGTGGGGCCCCGTGATTTGACTTGCCATTATCATTTTAACTGCGGTGCTACAACCGGCGTGAGTCTCCCGATTCCTGACCACCTCCATTACGAAGAAAGAGATAGAGAGGAGTAAAAACAATACACTTATAGCCAACCTTGTTGTAGTATGAGTGACTAAGTGATGACTATGTATGACATGCCAACATCAGATAGCCTAACGCACCGTGTTAAATCTCCAAGGGTGCAACCGTGCGAGCGACGCAACGATCATGGTAGGCGCGACCATGATACAGGCTGTTGGCAGCCCTTGGATCTGAGATCAAACGGTCGCATGCTAAGTTGCTGAAAATTTGCAGAATAACCCTCCAGTATAGGATATTCAACCATAGGTCTAGAATCACGCCATGCAACCGTTTGATCTCAGATCCAAGGGCTCTCGGAAGCCCGTATCATGGGAGAATGGAAAGCCACTACCCTGCCGTTCGCACACTGGCAGTTCGCTCCTACTCGTCCCCGCACGTCCTTCAATACTACGGCGGTTCGCTCCTAGTCGTCCCGTCCATTCACATTACGACAGTTCCACTTGTTGGGGAACGTAGCAGAATTTTTAAAATTTTCTACGCATCACCAAGATCAATCTATGGATTCATCTAGCAATGAGGGAGAGAGGAGTGCATCTACATACCCTTTTATATCGCGCACGGAAGCTTTCAAGAGAACGGGGTTGATGGAGTCGTACTCGTCGTGATCCAAATCACCGATGACCTAGCGCCGAACGGACGGCACCTCCACGTTCAACACATGTACGGTTGGGAAGACGTCTCCTCCAACTTGATCTAGCAAGGGGGAAGGAGAGGTTGATGAAGATCCAGCAGCACGACGGCGTGGTGGTGGAAGAAACGGCGATCTCGGCAGGGCTTCGCCAAGCTCAGGGAGATGGAGGAGTTTCACGGGAGGGAGAGGGAGGCGCCAGGGGCTAGGGTCCGGCTTCCCTCCCTCCCCCCCTCTATATATAGGGTCCCTAGGGGGGCGGCCCTAGGAGATCCAATCTCCAAGGGGGGCGGCGGCCAAGGGGGTGGCTTGCCCCCCAAGCCAAGTGGGGCGCCACCCACCCCTAGGGTTTCCAACCATAGGCGCAGGGGGGAGGCCCAAGGGGGGCGCACCATCCCACTAGGGGCTGGTTTCCCTCCCACTTCAGCCCATGGGGCCCTCCGGGATAGGTGGCCCCACCCGGTGGACCCTCGGGACCCTTCCGGTGGTCCCGGTACAATACCAATTACCCCCAAAACTTTCTCGATGGCCGAAACTTGACTTTCTATATATAAATCTTCACCTCCGGACCATTCCGGAACTCCTCGTGATGTCCGGGATATCATCCGGGACTTCGAACAACTTTCAGGTTACCGTATACTAATATCTCAACAACCCTAGCGTCACCGAAACTTAAGTGTGTAGACCCTACGGGTTCGGGAGACACGCAGACATGACCGAGACGACTCTCCAGTCAACAACCAACAGCGGGATCTGGATACCCATGTTGGCTCCCACATGCTCCTCGATGATCTCATCGGATGAACCATGATGTCGAGGATTCAATCAATCCGTATACAATTCACTTTGTCAATCGGTACGTTACTTGCCCGAGACTCGATCGTCGGTATCCCAATACCTCGTTCAATATCGTTACCGGCAAGTCACTTTACTCGTACCATAATGCATGATCCCGTGATCAACCACTTGGTCACATTGATCTCATTATGATGATGCATTACCGAGTGGGCCCAAAGATACCTCTCCGTCATACGGAGTGACAAATCCCAGTCTCGATTCGTGCCAACCTAACAGACACTTTCAGAGATACCTGTAGTGTACCTTTATAGTCACCCAGTTACGTTGTGACGTTTGGCACACCCAAAGCACTCCTACGGTATCTGGGAGTTGCACAATCTCATGGTCTAAGGAAATGATACTTGACATTCGGAAAAGCTACAGCAAACGAACTACACAATCTTTGAGCTATGCTTAGGATTGGGCCTTGTCCATCACATCATTCTTCTAATGATGTGATCCCGTTATCAATGACATCCAATGTCCATAGTCAGGAAACCATGACTATCTTTTGATCAATGAGCTAGTCAACTAGAGGCTCACTAGGGACGTGTTGTGGTCTATGTATTCACACATGTATTACGATTTCCGGATAACACAATTATAGCATGAACAATAGACAATTATCATGAACAAAGAAATATAATAATAACCATTTTATTGTTGCCTCTAGGGCATATTTCCAAAAGTCTCCCACTTGCACTAGAGTCAATAGTCTAGTTACATTGTGATGAACCGAACACCCATGCAGTTCTGGTGTTGATCATGTTTTGCTCTAGGGAGAGGTTTAGTCAACGGATCTGCCACATTCAGGTCCGTATGTACTTTACAAATATCTGTGTCTCCATTCTGAACACTTTCACGAATGGAGTTGAAGTGACGCTTGATATGTCTGGTCTTCCTGTGAAACCTGGGCTCCTTGGCAAGGGCAATAGCTCTAGTGTTGTCACAGAAGAGAGTCATCGGGCCCGATGCATTGGGTATGACTCCTAGGTCGGTAATGAACTCCTTCACCTAGATTGCCTCTTGTGCTGCCTCCGAGGCTGCCATGTATTCTGCTTCACATGTAGATCCTGCCACAACGCTTTGCTTGCAACTGCACCAGCTTGCTGCCCCACCATTCAAAATATACACGTATCCGGTTTGTGACTTAGATTCATCCAGATCTGTGTCGAAGCTAGCATCGACGTAACCCTTTACGACGAGCTCTTCGTCACCTCCATAAACGAGAAACATATCCTTAGTCCTCTTCAGGTACTTCAGGATATTCTTAGCCGCTGTCCAGTGTTCCATGCCGGGATTACTTTGGTACCTTCCTACCAAACTTATGGCAAGGTTTACATCAGGTCTGGTACACAGCATAGCATACATGATAGACCCTATGGCCGAGGCATAGGGGACGGCACTCATCTTTTCTCTATCTTCTGCCGTGGTCGGGCATTGAGCCGTGCTCAATCTCGTACCTTGTAATATAGGCAAGAACCCCTTCTTTAACTGATCCATTTTGAACTTCTTCAATATCTTGTCAAGGTACGTACTCTGTGAAAGACCAATGAGGCGTCTCGATCTATCTCTATAGATCTTGATGCCTAATATATAAGCAGCTTCTCCAAGATCCTTCATTGAAAAACACTTGTTAAAGTAGGCCTTTATGCTTTCCAAGAATTCTATATCATTTCCCATCAACAGTATGCCATCCACATACAATATGAGAAATGCTACAGAGCTCCCACTCACTTTCTTGTAAATGCAGGCTTCTCCATAAGTCTGCGTAAACCCAAATGCTTTGATCATCTCATCAAAACGAATGTTCCAACTCCGAGATGCTTGCACCAGCCCATAAATCGAGGTTGGAGCTTGCACACCTTGTCAGCATTCTTAGGATCGACAAAACCTTCCGGCCGCATCATATACAATTCTTCCTTAAGGAAACCATTAAGGAATGCCATTTTGACGTCCATTTGCCATATCTCATAATCATAGAATGCTGCAATTGCTAACATGATTCGGACGGACTTCAGCTTCGCTACGGGTGAGAAAGTCTCATCGTAGTCAACCCCTTCAACTTGTCGATAACCCTTAGCGACAAGCCGAGCTTTATAGATGGTTATGTTACCATCCGTGTCTGTCTTCTTCTTAAAGATCCATTTATTTTCTATGGCTCGTCGATCATCGGGCAAATCAGTCAAAGTCCATACTTCATTTTCATACATGGATCCTATCTTGGATTTCATGGCTTCCAGCCATTTGTTGGAATCTGGGCCCGCCATCGCTTCTTCATAATTCGAAGGTTCACCGTTGTCTAACAACATGATTTCCAAGACAAGGTTGCCGTACCACTCTGGTGCGGAACGTGTTCTTGTGGACCTACGAAGTTCAGTAGCAACTTGATCTGAAGTTTCATGATCATCATCATTAACTTCCTCTCTAGTCGGTGTAGGCACCTCAGGAACAATTTCTTGAGCTGCGCCACTTACCGGTTCAAGAGGTAATACTTCATCGAGTTCTACTTTCCTCCCACTTATTTCTTTTGAGAGAAACTCTTTCTCTAGAAAGGATCCATTCTTGGCAACAAAGATCTTGCCTTCGGATCTGAGGTAGAAGGTATACCAATAGTTTCTTTAGGGTATCCTATGAAGACGCATTTTTCCGACTTGGGTTCGAGCTTTTCAGGTTGAAGTTTCTTGAAATAAGCATCGCATCCCCAAACTTTTAGAAACGACAGCTTAGGTTTCTTCCCAAACCATAATTCATACGGTGTCGTCTCAATGGATTTCGACGGAGCCCTATTTAAAGTGAATGCGACAGTCTCTAAAGCATAGCCCCAAAATGACAGCGGTAGATCGGTAAGAGACATCATAGATCGCACCATATCCAATAGAGTGCGATTACGATGTTCGGACACACCATTACGCTGAGGAGTTCCAGGCGGTGTGAGTTGTGAAACTATTCCACATTTCCTTAAGTGTGTGCCAAATTTGTGACTCAAGTATTCTCCCCCACAATCTGATCACAAGAACTTGATTTTTTTGTCACATTGATTCTCAACCTCACTCTGAAATTCCTTGAACTTTTCAAAGGTCTCAGACTTGTGTTTCATTAAGTAGACATACCCATATCTACTCAAGTCATCAGTGAGGGTGAGAACATAACGATAGCCACCGCGAGCCTCAATACTCATTGGACCGCACACATCAGTATGTATGATTTCCAATAAGTTGGTTGCTCGCTCCATTGTTCCTGAGAACAGAGTCTTGGTCATTTTACCCATGAGGCATGGTTCGCACGTGTCAAATAATTCATAATCAAGAGACTCCAAATGTCCATCTGCATGGAGCTTCTTCATGCGTTTGACACCTATGTGACCAAGGCGGCAGTGCCACAAGTATGTGGGACTATCATTATCAACCTTACATCTTTTGGTATTCACACTATGAATATGTGTAACATTACGCTCGAGATTCATTAAGAATAAACCATTCACCAACGGAGCATGACCATAAAACATATCTCTCATATAAATAGAACAACCATTATTCTCGGATTTAAATGAGTAGCCATCTCGAATTAAACGAGATCCTGATACAATGTTCATGCTCAAAGCTGGCACTAAATAACAATTATTGAGGTTTGAAACTAATCCCGTAGGTAAATGTAGAGGCAGCGTGCCGACGGCGATCACATCGACCTTGGAACCATTCCCGACGCGCATCGTCACCTCGTCCTTCGCCAGTCTCCGCTTATTCCGCAGCTCCTGCTTTGAGTTACAAATGCGAGCAACCGCACCGGTATCAAATACCCAGGAGCTACTACGAGTACTGGTAAGATACACATCAATTACATGTATATCACATATACCTTTAGTGTTGCCGGCCTTATTGTCCGCTAAGTATTTGGGCCAGTTCTGCTTCCAGTGACCACTTCCCTTGCAATAAAAACACTCAGTCTCGGGGTTGGGTCCATTCTTTGGCTTCTTCCCGGCAGCTTGCTTACCGGGCGCGGCAACTCCCTTGCCGTACTTCTTGAAGTTCCTTTTACCCTTGCCTTTCTTGAACTTAGTGGTTTTATTCACCATCAACACTTGATGTTCCTTTTTGATTTCCACCTCCGCTGATTTCAGCAATGAATATACCTCAGGAATGGTCTTTTCCATCCCCTGCATATTGAAGTTCATCACAAAGCTCTTGTAGCTCGGTGGAAGCGACTGAAGGATTCTGTCAATGACCGCGTCATCCGGGAGATTAACTCCCAGCTGAGTCAAGCGGTTATGCAACCCAGACATTTTGAGTATGTGCTCACTAACAGAACTATTTTCCTCCATCTTACAACTGAAGAACTTGTCGGAGACTTCATATCTCTCGACTCGGGCATGAGCTTGGAAAACCATTTTCATCTCTTCGAACATCTCATATGCTCCATGTCTCTCAAAACGCTTTTGGAGCCCCGGTTCTAAGTTGTAAAGCATGCCGCACTGAACGAGGGAGTAATCATCAGCACGTGACTGCCAAGCGTTCATAACGTCTTGGTTCTCTGGGATGGGTGCATCACCTAGCGGTGCTTCTAGGACATAATCTTTTGTGGCAGCTATGAGGATGATCCTCAGGTTCCGGACCCAGTCCGTATAGTTGCTGCCATCATCTTTCAGCTTGGTTTTCTCTAGGAACGCGTTGAAGTTGAGGACAACGTGGGCCATTTGATCTACAAGACATATTGTAAAGATTTTAGACTAAGTTCATGATAATTAAGTTCATCTAATCAAATTATTCAATGAACTCCCACTCAGATAGACATCCCTCTAGTCATCTAAGTGAAACATGATCCGAGTCAACTAGGCCGTGTCCGATCATCACGTGAGACGGACTAGTCAACATCGGTGAACATCTTCATGTTGATCGTATCTTCTATACGACTCATGCTCGACCTTTCGATCTTCTATGTTCCGAGGCCATGTCTGTACATGCTAGGCTCGTCAAGTCAACCTAAGTGTATTGCGTGTGTAAATCTGGCTTACACCCGTTGTATTCGAACGTTAGAATCTATCACACCCGATCATCACATGGTGCTTCAAAACAACGAACCTTCGCAACGGTGCACAGTTAGGGGGAACACTTTCTTGAAATTATTACGAGGGATCATCTTATTTAAGCTACCGTCGTTCTAAGCAAATAATATGTAAAACATGATAAACATCACATGCAATCAAATAGTGACATGATATGGCCAATATCATTTGCTCCTTTTGATCTCCATCTTCGGGGCTTCATGATCATCGTTGTCACCGGCATGACACCATGATCTCCATCATCGTGTCTTCTTGAAGTTGTCTCATCATCTATTACTTCTACTACTATGGCTAACGCTTTAGCAATAAAGTAAAGTAATTACATGACGTTTATGTTGACACACAGGTCATAAATAAATAAAGACAACTCCTATGGCTCCTGCCGGTTGTCATACTCATCGACATGCAAGTCATGATTCCTATTACAAGAACATGATCAATCTCATACATCACATATATCATTCATCACATCCTTTTGGCCATATCACATCACACGGCACATGCTGCAAAAACAAGTTAGACGTCCTCTAATTGTTGTTGCAAGTTTTTACGTGGCTGCTATAGGTTTCTAGCAAGAACGTTTCTTACCTACGCCAAAACCACAACGTGATATGCCAATTTCTATTTACCTTTCATAAGGACCCTTTTCATTGAATCCGATCCAACTAAAGTGGGAGAGACAGACACCCGCCAGCCACCTTATGCAACTAGTGCATGTCAATCGGTGGAACCAGTCTCACGTAAGCGTACGTGTAAGGTCGGTCCGGGCCACTTCATCCCACGATGCCGCTGAATCAAGATAAGACTAGTAACGACAAGCAAATTGACAATATCCACACCCACAACTGCTTTGTGTTCTACTCGTGCATAGAAACTATGCATAGACCTAGCTCATGATGCCACTGTTGGGGAACGTAGCAGAATTTTTTTTAAAATTTACGCATCACCAAGATCAATCTATGGAGTCATCTAGCAACGAGGGAGAGAGGAGTGCATCTACATACCCTTGTAGATCATGCACGGAAGCTTTCAAGAGAACGGGGTTGATGGAGTCGTACTCGTCGTGATCCAAATCATCGATGACCTAGCGCCGAACGGACGGCACCTCCGCTTTCAACACACGTACGGTTGGGAAGACGTCTCCTCCAAGTTGATCCAGCAAGGGGGAAGGAGAGGTTGATGAAGATCCAGCAGCACGACGGCGTGGTGGTGGAAGCAACGGCGATCTCGACAGGGCTTCGCCAAGCTAAGGGAGATGGAGGAGTGTCACGGGAGGGGGAGGGAGGCGCCAGGGGCTAGGGTCCGGCTGCCCTCCCCCCCACTAAATATAGGGTCCCTAGGGGGGGCTCCGGCCCTAGGAGATCCAATCTCCAAGGGGGGCAGCGGCCAAGGGGGTGGCTTGCCCCCCAAGCCAAGTGGGGCGTCCCCAACCCTAGGTGCAGGGGGAGGCCCAAGGGGGGTGCACCAGCCCACTAGGGGCTGGTTCCCCTCCCACTTCAGCCCATGGGGCCCTCCGGGATAGGTGGCCCCACCCGGTGGACCCCCGGGACCCTTCCGGTGGTCCCGGTACAATACCGATTACCCCTGAAACTTTCCCGATGGCCGAAACTTGACTTCCTATATATAAATCTTCACCTCCGGACCATTCCGGAACTCCTCGTGACGTCCGGGATCTCATCCGGGACTCCGAACAACTTTTGGGTTACCGTATACTAATATCTCAACAACCCTAGCGTCACTGAGCCTTAAGTGTGTAGACCCTACGGGTTCGGGAGACACGCATACATGACCGAGACGACTCTCCGGTCAATAACCAACAGCAGGATCTGGATACCCATGTTGGCTCCCACATGCTCCTCGATGATCTCATCGGATGAACCACAATGTGGAGGATTCAATCAATCCGTATACAATTCCCTTTGTCAATCGGTACGTTACTTGCCTGAGACTCGATCATCGGTATCCCAATACCTCGTTCAATCTCGTTACCGTCAAGTCACTTTACTCGTACCGTAATGCATGATCTCGTGATCAACCACTTGGTCACATTGAGCTCATTATTATGATGCATTACCAAGTGGGCCCAGAGATACCTCTCCGTCATACAGAGTGACAAATCCCAGTCTCGATTCGTGCCAACCCAACATACACTTTTGGAGATACCTGTAGTGTACCTTTATAGTCACCCATTTACGTTGTGACGTTTGGCACACCCAAAGCACTCCTAGGTATCCGGAGTTGCACAATCTCATGGTCTAAGGAAATGATGCTTGACATTCAGAAAAGCTACAACAAATGAACTACACGATCTTTGAGCTATGCTTAGGATTGGGTCTTGTCCATCACATCATTCTCCTAATGATGTGATCCCGTTATCAATGACATCCAATGTCCATAGTCAGGAAACCATGACTATCTTTTGATCAATGAGCTAGTCAACTAGAGGCTCACTAGGGACGTGTTGTGGTCTATGTATTCACACATGTATTACGATTTCTGGATAACACAATTATAGCATGAACAATAGACAATTATCATGAACAAAGAAATATAATAATAACCATTTTATTATTGCCTCTCGGGCATATTTCCAACACCACTAATCCTAACCCTCCTCCCAAATCCATGGCGTCCCAAATCTCCACGATCGGCGGTGAGTACAAGGTTAGAACCATCACCGGCGATGAGTTTGAAGGATGCCTTTCTCGCTTCAGACGCATGTTCAAAAACTTAGATGATGAGTGGGTCGCTGGGCTAGATGTTGAGTACACCAGAGTCCTGGGACCAGAGAAGGATCTAAAGGACGAAGTGAGGAAGAAGCCCGCCGTGATCCAGGTTTGCATGCATAACGTTTGCTTGGTCTACTACATATGCCATGCCGACGTTGAGTGCTAGGATTTTAAGAACTTCCTCAACGACAAAACAGTGAAATTCGTTGCTGTAGACTTTAAGAACGACAGGGATGTCCTGCGTCGGATAGGTCTCGTTGTAGGCAACCCCTTCGACCTCCAGAAGAATCGGCTGGTGTCCTCTCATCAGCATTCAATGTTGACCCTGGCAGGAGCCATGGTTCATCCTTTGTACGGTAAACTGGAGAAACCTCCATACACGTTTCATCATCATGCATGGCAGTGGAATGTACTAGATATAGACCACATCCACTATGCTGCAATGGATGGCTACCTTTGCTTCAATATCTACAAGGGTTGGATGAAGAGCAACAGCCAAGTGTACGATTCAAGCAAAGAAGTATCGGCCAAGAGGAAGAGGGACAAGGACGAAGTCGAGGATGTGGACGAGAACTCCGAGTAAGGTGGCAGTGTCGTTGCTCATGGTGGTTCTAATGCAGTGTCTACCGGAATAGTTGCAAAGTTTAATTTTAGGTGTGCTTAATTTAATTTGAGGGGTGTGTTGTGCTGAGCCCCCAGCAGAACTATGTTATGTTTCTTCTCGTTACTTTAACTCTTCAGTACGTACATACTAGTATTTCTTACATTTCATCTTTTAGTTGGTATAGTACTACCACTCGTTTCTTCACATTATATACGTACAATATATATGGCCAACGTCATATAGCCAGCAGTTTAGTTGTCAAAGAATTTCAGGGTGCTTAGTTTTGTCAAAGAATTCCAGGATGCTTAGAGGGTGCTTGTATCCAAGGGACTTATTTTAGTCTGACTAAAAATAGTCTCTTTAAGAGGCTAAAGTTCCAATCACCCCTGACTAAAGAGGGGCTAAAACTAGTCTTGAGACTAAATTTTTTTAGTAAGGGGTACCCCTACTAAAATGTGGATTAGTCCTCTCTCTACTCATTCAACTCCTCTCCTTTAACACAGGCGAGTTCTGGATTGGAGGGTTTGGAGGATAATAAATGCTCATTAACTTGATTTTAGCCTTTTTAGTATTTGGATCCAAGCATGGGTGAGGCTAGCATGTTTTAGTCCCACTACTTTTAGTCATGGGACTAAAACGTATCCAAGCACCCTCTTAGTTTTATTTGAGGGGTGGGTTGTGCTGGACACCATTATTGTGACTAGCCTATTTAATAGTACTATATGCATAATTTGGCGACGAGCACTCTCTATATGTACCACCTTTTTTTAATTTCAAGTTTTGCTCCATGGCGCAATCCATCGATACTACTGCTGTACAAAAGTATACATTTTTTAAAAGGCTAGAGGGCGGGGCAGTCTAGCTTGGTCAGTTTCACAAGAGGCGAGGGCCTTTGTGATTTGACGGCTCATTACTGCTAGAAGGCGGGGCCTTGTGATTTGACTGCTCGTATAAATGCACCAATGACCTAATCGAGGAGGAGCAAAGAACCACGCGGTATTGTCAAGTTTTCAACTGGAGTAGTACTGCGACGGAGGAGCACGAAACACGGCAGCCCAGTGCCATATGGCGATAAAAAATGATCTAATTTGCTATTCATCTCATTGTTAGCATTGTTCTATTCATTCGCTCAAAAAACCATTGTTCTATTCATGCCTCGCGGAGAACGTGACACGTGCGGCGAAACACCCGAAGCAAAAGATGAAACACATGAGCAAACGAAGAGAGAAGATTATCACCCCAAATGATCTAATTCGCCGCGGAGTCATAACTGCTTCTTCATCGCCTCCATGACCTCCATCTCCTTGCGCGTCTCCTCCGCCATCTTCTTCATTCTGTCCATGACGCGGGATTTCTCGACGCGAGCCTTCATCATCTGTTCCACAGCCGCATTACGTACCTTGAAAGCAGCCGGGTGCTCGATGCGGAGCTTCGCCAACTCCTCCTTCTGTTCCATGACGAGGGCCTGCAGCATCTTCATCGAGGAACTACTATTCTCATGCAGCTTCTTCCAGCTGGCGTTCTTCTCCTTCAACAGGTCGATCTCATGGAAGATCTTCGCCTTGTCCTCCTGAAGTCGCAGGATTTCGCCGGTCGCCTTCTTCTCCGAGGCAATGCTCTTTTTCAGCAGCATCAACAAGCCGGAGGTCAACTCCCCCTGCTGATTGAGCTCAGCGGGCATGTCGTCGAGGCTCTCCTTTAGCAACTCCATCAATCCTTAGATGAACTCCTTCTGCTTATTGAGGTTCTTATTGAGCTGATCGGGCATGCCGTCGAGGGATAACGACTCCAGCTCCGCTGGCTCAGCATGTTCGCCTCCGCGGCTAGGGCACTCCTGGGAGCCATCGCCTGCCCGTGAGAGATCTTTCGAGGTCTCTGCGTGGCGGCGAGCCCTCTCTTTTTTTCTGCAACCTTGGTTGCCGCTCCCTTGTTATGAGTAGTTCTCGACCTAGAGCTCTGCTCACCGGCCATGGCAACGATGGACGAAGAAGAAGCACTTATGAGGAGGAAAGGTAGAGTAATTTTCGGTTAGGTAGTTCCCCTTTTTATAACCTAAGTACTAGCACTAGTACTAATACCTGCATAGTGGGAACACGTTCAGGTTTGGTACGTACTAGTAGGTGTGAGCAGGCTTTTGAATGTGATGGGAACAAGGTAAAGATTAATTGATGGTTTTGGTTTCGAGGCCCGAAACGGCTCCCGATGAGTTTAGCGGAACATAAATTTCAAGTACTACACTACTCAAATGCGTAAATATTATGTTACTGTCAAAAATTGGCACAAAATACGAAGGAGACCAATGGAAGTACTACTAGCAACCCATGATTTAACTACTCGCATGCGCGCAGTGGAGTAATAATGTCTTTCTTCCGCCCTCACGTCCACTCAATTTGCATGTGCTGTATTAATTGACCATCAATGAAGTGAACGACTTTACACGCATCAAATTATCACATGGGGTGGATCTTGGTACAAAATTGCGTTCGCCCGTGTACCCGCGTGTGCGTGCGAGGGAATGAGTGTGTGTGTGGCGTGCGTGCACATCTTCGCTTCATGCATGTACCGCCAGTATGGCTCAGGGAGGACGAGTACATTCTTCTGGAACCAGCAGCACATCACTGTGATCAATCCACGCAAGGAGGTCGCGACAACGCCTCCACATGTGCCACGTGGCTTCATGAACTGTAAGAGAGACACTGTGTAGCGTGCCATTGGTATTCTAATTTACGTGTTTTGCACATACTTGAAGTACTAGTAAGGTACACGTGCATTGCACGCATCAGATTTTGCAACCAAATTATGAATAAATACCACACTATAGCATGTAAGGTCTAAGTCATATATGCCTGATGTAGCCCTTCGTTTAATTCTTATAGTTCATCTCATTCAAAATCAATTAGTTTTTATAAAAAAGCTAAGAACGCGGGAATAGGAAAAACATGGGATTATAGTGGAATGTCGTCTTGAATCCTACAGGATTGTATGAGTGTTTTATTATGCATAGAAAAACGCAGAATTCTTTCAAAGAGGTTTGAGTGGATGGGATGTTTCCTATGAAATCTAGTGCAAATGAATCATATGGAAAAAATCCTATGGTTTACAATCTTATGAATCAAACAACCAAGATAGGAAAAATTCCTAATGATTAGAATCCTCCAAAATTCCTATGAGAATCCTTTGAATCAAAGAAGCCCTTAATCTATTTTATGATTCATGGAATTGTGCGTTGTAAAGCATAAAGTAAAAAACAAATAATGGCAATTCAACTAGAAAAAAAGTTTGGGCAGTTATGATACGGAAGATTCTAGAACAAAAGAGAACCACTGTTGTTTTGAGGTTTGTGCATTATGCTTAAGTTCAACCATGGAGTCTGCTAGATTGTACATTTGGCAAAATCCGGTGGGGGCTAGAAGATGGTGCAAGGGGCCGAGTGGAGGGAGACTATGAAGGAATGTAGAAGTGCGAGATCGATATTTAGAGAGAGGGGGCGAACACGTGCGCTGTTGCGCAGTGGCGGAGCCATGAAAAATAAATAAGCTAGGGGGCCAAGCATTGCTAATCCTTTACGAGGAGGGTCAATTCATGAACTTAAACCATTTTTAGCAGCAATTGTCTAATGATCACATTCTTATTAGCCTCGATATAGAGTGATGCTAGGGGGAGGGGGCAGGGCCCTTACTGCCCCCTGTCTTCGCCATTGTGCAAGCGTCTGAGAGATGAAGTGGAAGGCATGGATGATGAGAGGGGGACATTGGATATATAATTAATGTGGGTGTATTAGCTATATATTTTAATCCTATATAGAGAGGTATAGATTGATCGATGTGGGCATGGGAAAGAGGGTGAGACCTCACTGGATATATCGATTGATCGGTTTGTGTGGAAAACTATGAAAGACCTAGCTATATACACACATACATAGAGGAACATCGATCGTTGTGCATGCACACATGAGAGATAAAGAATGCCCGATATGATGGAGAGGGGGATGTGTGTGGGTGTGTGCCTTCGTGGGAGACCGACCTGAAGAAAAAGATTGCATGCGTGCGATGGATAATGCCGACTGGTAGTGTGTGTGCACGCATGCATGAGAGAAAGTTAGTGGTACAATTATAAGAGAAGACTACTATGTGGGTGTAAAAGAATAGGTGAGGTCATAATCAATGTAAAGTTGAATTCAAATATTTGAATAAGAGATCCTGATGTTTGAAACTCATGCATGCATGAATATAACGGAGATCTGCACGGTGTGGTTTGGAAACGAGCATGTTGTAATGTATACACATTGAACAAGGTCAGACTGATTTGAATTCGAGATACCAATGGCAGACATTATTTGCCCATGTCGCATCCGTGCATGGACACACTATTCTAATTGGAGATGATGGCGGCTTTCGCATCACATATCTATATATCTACCCCTATATATATATATTATATTTTTTATATTTTTTATATTGTGTGCGGGTAACTTTAACTTTGAAAGATGGTCGTTGGATGAGGTGAATTCGATGGTCCAAAGATGGAAAATTTGAGCACTACTGGCCGTTGGATATCATCTAGATTCCACCAGATTTCGCCACATGTATAATCTAGAAGACTACATGGTTGAACTTAAGCATAATGCACAAACATCAAAACACAAGCACTTCTTATTTGTTCTAGAATCTTCTGTATCAGAATTTCCCAAATGTTTTTCTACATGATTTGCATTTGTTTTTACTTTATGTCTTACGACGCACAATTCCATGAATCTTAAAATAGATTAGCTTTCTTATAAAAACTAGATGATTTTGAATGAAATGAACTATAAGAATTAAACAAACATCTACATCATGCATATATGACTCAAAGCTTGCATGCTATAATGTGGTATTTATTCATAATTTGGTTGCCAAATCTCATGCGTGCAATGCACGTGTACCTTACTCTAGTCTAAATGGTGTTTGTGTGTGTGTTGTGCGTGTTGAGGTGCAAATTGTCTTTTTTTGGGGTACACGTTAAGCTTTTTCTTCCGAAATTTCAAGCCACGCCTTGTTATGCCGAAAATTCAAGCTAGCGTCTATGTCTATCGTGCTGCGAAACTCCAGCCTCTTCAACCCGCGCCTTGTTAGCCCGAAATATTTAAGATATATCCTTGTCTCGTTGTGCTCTGACAACTCCCTCCATCTCAACCCGCGCCTTGCTATTCCGAAATTACAACGCGCGCGAAAACTCCCACCTCCTGTGAAATCCCAACACGTGAAATGCCCGTGGTACCCCTGAACCTAAAGAACCGCCTCAAATCAGTGGGGGTACTTTCGTAACTTACCCCACATTTCGGACAAGCACGTCTCTAAGCCATGGTTCCCCACTACCATCCCATCCGCCCAACCATTCGTACACCGAGGCCGCAAAAACCCGCGACGAAACCCCACACCCTGCTCCGTCCGCCACCCAGCCGGAGCCTCTTCCCTAACAACGTTATCCACAACAACACCTTGACATCCCTCATCCACCGTACTGGATGAGGATCCGTCGTCGATCTCATCATCCCGCCAGTTCAGCCACCCCATCCTCCACCTCCAAGGAGCTGCCCCGACGTTCCCCTCGTCTTTCACGCCACCTCCATTCCCACACCGCCGTCTTCACCTGCACCATCGGAAGAGCATCATCATCACCGTTTCCTCGGATGAAGCTGTGGCCTAATCGGCGCCACCAAAGAGGTTGTACACTAATCGCCGCATTTTCTTCTTGATTCGATCTCATGGTGCCGCCGGCGCTCGGTCCCGAGCCGACACGGTGTAGCTCCATCCACGGCGGCGTCGCCGGCCACTTCCTCCACGGCTTCGCTCCCTCGGCGGCGACGTCCACATCAGTAGGAGCTGCTGCTTTAGCTCACGCTCGCGCTGCTGCTCTGCTCTTCCTCTCAGTCCCCTGCCCGGTCTGCTCTTGCTATTGCTCTTGCTCGTGCTGCTGCTCTCGCTCTTGCTCTTGCTTGCGATGCTGCTCCGATTTGGCTACACTTCAGTCGACTAAATCGACTTTTGGGTCAGTCGATTTTCAGGGGGGGGGCGCTCCCCGGGGTGAAGGAAGAACCAGCCGCAACGGGGAGGGGGGCTCGGCGGAGAGGTACCCCACTATCTATCTTAGGGTTCAGGATGGGGGCGGTGGTCGCCGGCGGTGGCGGGGCGGTGGCGTGGGGATCGCCGGAGAAAAAGCTCGGCATAGGGGGGGCTAGAGGGATGGCCGGGGCAGCGGCGGACCAGCGGTGGGGAGTGTTTTCGGGGCGGGCAGGGCGATGCACCGCCGACCACGGGCGGCGGGGGGGCTGCTGTTTGGCCGGTGGTGGCTGGCGGCTCAGGGGGGTGGAGGTTGAAGATGAACCGCATGCCCTTGATTGCGTATCCAACGGCTGCAAAATTGACTGACCAGAGATGAAAAATTCAGTCGACCAATGTGTACCCTCACCTTGCTAGTGCGTTCAGTTTCGACAGCAAAATTCAGTTTCGACAGCAAAATTCAGTTTCGACAGTTAAGTTCATTTTTGACAGTTAAGTTCAGTTTCGACAGTTAAATTCAGTTTCGACAGTTAAGTTCAGAGATGAGCGGCTGATGTATTTCACATCTAGCACTTTGTGGTTATGTATTTTACATCATGTATTGGAGATGCTATTAGAATTCCGCTCATGTTAACGTTGTTCGTTGTCTCTCTTGTCCTGCTTCAGCCTCGGCATCGTACAACTCACCGGAGCTGCTCCAACAACGAAACCCTCCATAACCGCGGAGCAGTACCTCAGGCTCCATCTCCAGACGCCTAAGATCTTCTTCCCCTCCTCCAACAGCCAAGTCAGCCGGAGCATCCTCACCGGCCAACCCAATCACGCAGAGATCGACATGGCTTCGCCAAAGAGGTTGTACACTTGTTACATCTCTTTTTTACTCTACATGTTATATATATTATCCACTGAGCACTCGTAGTAACAGGAAATATGATTATTTTATCCTACTGTATGACAAGCAGTGAGGTACTAGGCAACTTAGCAATCCATGATGGACTCTCTTGAACGCCATCATTATTTATCTCTGCGCGTTTGAGCTGTGCATTTGTCGATGGGCCTGGGAGTTGAGCTAGTATGGTAGTGGCCTGGGTCCAAAGTAATAGAAGTAGCACAAAAACATTTTTTAGTGTAGGATTTTCCTTGCTCAAGCCTGCCTACTAGAATTGCCAATGCTTCAAAGGAAAAGTGAATGAAAAACATCGGAATTGGAAAGTTTCCTATGGTACTACTTTTCATGAATTTGGTGCAAAGGAATGGAGCAAAGGAAAACTGTAGGATTTGTTCCTTTAGTGTCTCCTTGAAAGAAAAGTCGTAGGAATTCTAATTTTCACTTCTCCTCCTTTTCATATTCCTATTCATCAAGCACAAGACTAATAGATAGTAGCATAATAGCATTATAACCGTATATTTTCTTGTGGTTTGACTTAATCTCACATTGCTTTTTTGCATCATGTGATCTTCCAATTGTTGTGAATCAAACACCCAGATTGGCAGAAATCCTGTGTTTTTAAATTCTCTGTTTTACCCGTGCATTCCTATCCTATTCCTGTCTATTTCCTATCCCTGCATTGTTAGAATCCTCAAATTCAAACAAGCCCTTACTCAATTACTTCTGTTATAGATATGTGTCAAAGAAAACCTTGTGTGGTTTGTCCTGCTCCTGCAGCGCTGTGTTCCACCCCAGCTCAGCTGCTCCAACAACGGAAGGGTTCACCACAGCAGGGATCCGCTCTCCAGACTGTCTTTCACCACCGGCAGCCACGACAACTGCATTACCATCATCAACTGAGCGGATGACCTTGAGGACTACAGGGTCCGCAAGAGAGGTCGCACTCTTCCGTGTATGCTTACGTTATGCATCGCTTAATATGATGACATGCTACATTATCGTCGTGTTCACCTATTAGACTCCGTGTCAGGTCCAAACTAATGATGAAATTTGAGTTTTTAAATGGTTGTGGGGTACATATTGGGGCAGCAATCAGTACTATCTGTCTACTATCGGGTTAATTTCCAGTGTCTACTATGAGTTTCATGTTGGGTGCAAACAAACATTAAAGGAGCCATTATCTATATTTTTTAACTAAAGCTATTATCTATTTGCTAAAATTGGTTTTGGGTCTATCCACAGTTTGCTACCATCACTCTAGATTTGTGCATGCACTCCTTACATAATCTCACTATGTTTTATTCCTATGCATGCTAGTTATTGTACAGAATGGAACTGATCATGTAGAGCAAAAGAGACAAGCCTTGCGTGGCAGTAAAATTGCATGCAGACGTCGTTCCTTGGTGGGCGCAAAGGCAGCCCCCCTCCACCCATTTTGGATCGTAATCAAGAGGAAGATAAATGTTCTGAGGGGGATTCAGAAGGAGAAGGCCACTCCTATTTAGCCCATGAGGTCTTCGCTCTAACTTGGCATGCTGATGTTGGTAATATCATGCATATGGTGCCTTGCATTGCTTACTGTATACATTAAAGATGTCATCTGCTTAGTTTAGACATGCTTTGTGTCAATGCCATCTGTTTAGTTTCTTTATCGTATATGTGAATCATGCAATGCCATCTTGTCTAGCTAGGCATCATATATGTGAATTTTGCAATGCCACCCTGGTTAGCCAGTCATCTTATATGTGAATTTTTTTATTACGTGTTAAATTTGTCAACAATTTTAGTACATTCAATTACTCTTCCTATGCATCAGCCATTCGGCACGGTCATGGAAAAATCTGGAGTGGAAACAAGGTCTTCAGAGCAGACAATGCTATCTGACGAAGCGCATGTCTTGCTGGTTACTGATAGCTCCTCAGAGAAGGATTCAGAGACAGATGACCAGTCATATTCCCCCCCCCCCCGAGGTGAATGCCCTAACTTGGCAGGGTTATGTTGCTCATATCGTGCGTATGGTATCTTGCATTGCTATGTCATTTGCTTAGTTTAGACATGCTTTGTGTGAATGCCACCTGTTTAGTGTCTAATTACCATATATGTGAATTATGCAATGCCATCTTGTTGCAAGACATTATATATGTGAATTATGCAATGTTATCTTCTTGCAAGGCATTATGTATGTGAATTATGCAATGCCACGTTGTTTAGGCAAGCGTCATATATGTGAATTATATCATGCCGTCCTTTTTTGTATTTCTCATTTCTTTTGTCGACAATGTTTGTATATTCAACTACTCTTCCGGTGCATCAGCCATTTGAATTGGTGATGGAGAAATCTAGAGTGAAAACAAGGTCTTCAGAGCAGACAATGTTACCTGCTGGAGCAGATATCTTGCTGGTTACAGATAGCTCTTCAGAGGAGGATTCAAAGGCAGATGACCAGTCCTATTATCCTCCTGAGGTGTATGCTCAAACTTGGCAGGGTTATATTACTCATATAATGCATATGTTGTATTGCAATGCTTAGTTTTTACATCATATACACAATATTGAATGCCATCTCCTTAGTTGACACATCATATATGCGATTGCCCTCTGCTCACTTCCTTAGTATATAAATCATATATTTGAATTATGTCATGCCATGATGTTTACATGGACATCATGTATCTGAATTATGGCATGCCAACCCATTTTCTAAAGACATAATATAGTTATATAATCTGATCCTGTTTACATAGTCATCATATTTTAAATTATGTCATTCTATCCGTGAATTATATCATGCCATCATGTTTCCATCAACGGCAAGTTTTTGATTTATGCATGCTAACCACTTTAATAGACACATCGTATAGTTATATCATGTCCTCTTGTTTACTTAGTCATCATATTTTGAAGTATGCCGTTCTATCCTGTTTAGTTAGCCATCATACATGTGAAATTGTGTCATGCTATCCTGTTTAATTAGCCATCATATATGTGAAATTATGTCCTTCTATTCTGTTTGCTTGGACAACATAAATGTGAATTATTGCATGCCCTGTTTTTGTTCCTACTATCCATTGCACCTGTCTATCTTACAATGTCTGTATATTCAATTACTTTTCTTGTTTATCAGCCATTTCAATTGGAGGGAGTGATGGCAGTATCGGTGGGAGTAAAAACACGGTCTTCAGAAAAGAACGTGCTACCTGTCGATGTAGATAGAACCACGGTTGTACTTGCCCAAGAACCAACCCCACCACACATAACCCACACTCATGCAGATTGCACCCCTACCCAGTTGGACAAAGAACCAGCTACACCCCTTCTAACCCAACCCCAGCAAATAGACACCAAGTTCCCGTTGACACAACACTGTCTCCACCACAGAGCACCCAAACACGAGCAGTTAGTATGGCAACTGAAGTGCCCAAATCACGAGGACCACCACTCTGAACCCGAAGTCAATGCTTAAAGCAGGAGAAGAATTGTTCTCAGGTCAGGTTCCGTAGCTATGGTTCATACTACATTGCTCTTGCATCACTGTATTTACTGATGCCAACTAATTTCAAATTTGAAGGATGCAATTGAAACTCCAATGGCGCAACAGGTATGTTTTAAACCTGTTTCTTCAACGTGTTTGGATGTTTGCTGTTGTAACTTGCTCTATGTTGATTTTAGTTTCAATTGAATAAATAGTTATGTTCTCATGCCATGCACATTACAAGTGTTGTTATTGTTGTGTAGTTTCCCACACTTATATTCTGTCTATGCTGCTTTCTCGTAAATAGATATGATTTGAACTGTATCTATCTTGATTTGGCAACATAAACTAGAATGATATAGACCATACAGTGACCATACTACATAGATATATGTTTGTTTCATGCTGTTATCCTGTCCACCTTACTACTGAACTGGTTTACCAAAATGAGTTTCATATACTACATTGTAAACCTAAGATGTGTTTGTTTGTTTCTCTTTTAGAACACGGATAAAATATTGGAGAAGAGTACCCTGTTATGCAATGGTAAAGGAAGTAATGCAGATAAGGTTCAAGATAGTGAGACATCCCTGTTGGTCTCCAAGAAAGCTGATAAAAACTATACTGAAGACACTGAGACAACCAAGTCCTGTCTTGATGTAGTGTTTGAGTTACTGGCTACCACTGCTAGCACCAGCTCTTCGAACTCGTTGCCTGAATCAGTTCGGCTTCTTGAGTCTCAACTTCAAGTTGAAAGACATCGATCAGATGTTATGCGACAGGAAGCTGAAGGACTGAGGAAGTCCCTGCAGAATTCAGATGCATACTTTCTGGTGCAACAGCAAGCGCTGGAGGACTTAAGCACCAAACAAGAGAAAGTTAATAAGCTTGCTAAGCATCTTGCCAGCATTATGGGTACCCAGGATATTGTTTCTTGAGCTCTTCTGAAGTGGTTTCAGTTCTAGACTTGTTTTGCTGTGGCATTTATATGCTGCTGTGTTCCCTATATTTGCACTGGTGGCGAACTTTGATGCCCAGTGGATGTAATATGTGTAATAGCCATGATAGCCTAGTGTAAGTTGCTTGCTTATTTATTTCCTTATTGTCTTGTTTATTTGTTTGCTTGTAGTCAGTGCAGTTCTTTTTCTGCGGTTTGCTAGTGGCTGCAATAACCTATTTTTTAAAACTAGGCCACAATAACCATGGGCTAATATTTACTGTAGTGACACTGGGCCTCCTACGGGCCGTACAAACAGTGGGCCTTCTACGGTCCGTATAAACAGTGGGCCTTCTACGGGCCGTAGAAACACTGGGCCTTCTACGGGCCGTAGAAACACTGGGCCTTCAACGGGCCGTATCATCAATGGGCCTTATACGGGCCGTATGATCGATTGGCCAAACATGGGCCAAATAGACCGCATTCTGGCCGTAAACGGGCTAGATTTGGAATCGTCCGTTCATGGGCTGACCATAACGGGCCATCATTAATAGGCCGTATTTGATGACGCTATGAAAAGGCCCAACGTATTAACGGACCACAAATGGGCCGACTATAACCACGAGCTGAATTTGGCCCACAAGCAGAAAATGGCAGTAACGGGCCATAAGTAAAAGAATGCTAGAAAATAGCCCAAGAATAAATGGGCTCTGAGAAGGCCGAAAGATAACATGGGCTGGAAACGGCCCAACGGAATAACGAGCCGTTAATGGGTATAAAGTGATACACTGCTCTTTATGGGCCAGTTTCACCACGGGCCGTTAATGGGTGTAAAGTGATACATTGTTCATTACAGGCCAGTTTCACCATGGGTCGTTAATAGGCCAAGAGTTACATAGCGCCCCATATGGGCCGAAAGACGTCATGGGCCATACATGGGCCAGAAGTGAAAACGGGCTGGAATCATATTGGATGGCCCAGATGACGCAGCTAGGCCTAATTCGAATACGGCGTAAAGGGCCTTGGGTTAGCGGGCTGTAAATGGGCTATATGCGAACATGCCGTTAACAGGCTTTCCATGGGCCGGCCTTTTCATAGGAATGGGCCTCTGTTGGGCCGTGCCACGTGTCGACGTATCGTAGGCGCCTTCTGTCCAATGAGTGGATGACATCTGTCCCAGCGATGAGCTGACACGTGTTTCCTCCAGCCAATGATGATTTTACACGTGGAAAATCCCCCTTGGTCGGGGCTATTAACGGGTTATCGGATCCAAAAACCGACCCGATAGCTTAACGGCGTTCCCTTACGGTGGATGCCACATGTCGGTCACCCTTGACGAAAGCACTTCTGTGACGCGCGATTTATCGTCATGGAAGTGGACAATTCCATGATGACAATTTTGGTAATGTCATGGAACACTTCTACGACACCACAAGTATGACTATCTTGATTCTGTCATAAAATTGTCATGGATGTACATGCATGACAGAAAACGCGACCTACTGTGACAAACACGTATCATCACGGAAGTGTTTTTTTTGTAGTGAGGGGAGGCGTTGCTTTTATCGCCGGACATCGTGTGTACACGTGGCAGAAGGGGGGCATCACCGCGCCGCCCTTGAAGCGCCGCCCATTAGGAATCAATGGAAGGCTGACTGGCGAGCAGCCTTGCCATTGACTCCCCATGGGAAACCGAGGCATTCTGAGGACGACGAGGCGAGTGTCGCTGACTCGAAGGGCCCACGGCTCTTTCGCCCCAAAATCACTCCCACCGGCGCCCCTGGGTGCCCCCTAGCGCACCAGTTTCGGCCCAAACCGGCGAAAAATGGGCTCCTGGGGGCGCGACTGGGCCGATTTTTGGGCGCCGGCGCTGAAAAATTGCCCGGGGGGCCTGTTGGGGGCGTGGCTGGAGATGCTCTAAGTAGGTCACACCATGGATCAACATGAATAAGTAAGTTTGCACATTAAATTTATGTGCTTGGCACTGGTTAATTTTTGAGATTTGTGAGATCATGAAGATGATCATTGTGGGAACCAAAGTGTTGGTTTTGTTTGTGATCTGGGCATGATCACTGTTTTGGTTACGAGGTAACCCGTCTGGTAATAGAGTTCGAGGGACTCGGTGCACAAGTTTGATTTCACTGCATTGTATGTTATTGCATTTTATTTAACTTGAGTAATTGTCATGGTATTATTTCCCATTATGCTCATGATTGTTGTGAGCTTGCAAGTACATTCAATGTACTAACCTGGCATGTCATGACAGATTTCAGGAATGGATCGGAGTTCTTCCCGTGTCTAGATCGTGTCCACATCAGTGTCCCTATGCTATGGAGTTCTGCTTTGTCGTCATTCTGCTGCCTCTTAGTTATCGTGATCGAGGCCCCTTCATGTTAATAATGTACATATTGTTCAGCCGCATTATGTGTGCCGCTTGGCCTCGCTACTTGATGTAATATCGAACTTATGTTTCCGCTATCATCAATAAAGTGGTTTTTTTGTACCAAGATGTTGTGTGTTGCGATAAGACTTGATCTCTGGGCTGGCAATGCAAGGTAAACTGGTTGCCCTGAGCTGGGGTGCCACAACGCTTGGTATCAGAGCTTCATTGACTGTAGGACACACTAGACCGTCAACGCGCGAGTTGAACGGTAGCTAGTGTAGTTTTTAGTGCTAGTAGTAACAACTTTGGTTGCTGCATTGCATGCATTTTATTTATTTTTATTGCTAACCGTCTAATGATTGTGAGTGTAGATGGCCCCGGTTCCATTCCTGTACTAGTCCGAGCCAGCACCCTACACCTCGCCGCATATGCTTCAGAACGTGTGGCGTTGATCCAGTGTACCAGGTGTATCAGGAGCATCTGGCCGGCTCACTGTATGAGTATTATGCGGAGGTCACTTTATACCACAGTTCCCCTTCCGGTGCTTACACTCGTTCCTCTAAGGGTGGTTTCGCTTCCATGCCATTCCAGGCCATCCAGCTTGCTGGACTCAAGGCTCTTGTAGACCTGCGCTACAATGAGGTTCGCATGCAAGCTCATCCAGGTTTCTACTTCTACCCGTCTCTGCACGAGAACGGGCGTATCCGCTTCCCTTTTGTTGATCCGGCGTGCGATCATCCTCCCAGCCACCTTTCTCGCTATATCACTGCCAATTATCTCTTGATCTGTGAGTTAGCCCGAGAGTTAACCCGAGACCGGATAGCTCTTGTCGCTGCTCGGAATAGGAACCCTCCACCTACTATCGAATATACCCCGTTCGTTCTTCCAGCCTCTGTTTCCCCTGCTACTCAAGTGACCACTTAGGGTACCACGAACCTTTTGGCAGTGACTCCTTGCAGTGCTCCTGCTGCTTGGGCTTCCCATGTTGCTACTCCTGCAACCCCTATGCTCCAGTCTCACCCCGCACCTGCCCCTGAGGGAGAGTCCTCGAGGCAACGCCATCGTGTCACTTTTAACCCGGAGGTTTCCACTATCGTTAGATTTTTATCCGCAGTTGTCATGAGGTTGATGCATGGATGTAGTCGTACGTGTCATGATGCTTAGTTTCATGTATGAGGGTAGTCGAACCCGTCATGATGTTTACCTTTCATGTATGAGTCTATGTATAATTATGTTAGGAACTTTTTATTATTCGCTTTGATTTTTTGCCGCTTTCTTTCGGATTTGTCGCTGGCTTTTCTTCCCATTTTTGGATGTTGCTCATATCGGTTGCTTTATATTGGAAAAAACAAACAAATAGGATGACGAGGGGAGGCAGTAGCAGTCACGCTTGTGAGCATGTCCCTATTTGTCGCTTAGCAAGACAGGCATGACATTCCCCCGAGTCGTATTCTCCACCACCGCCTCCACCACCACATCCGCTATCCACTGAACAAATCATGTGCATGTTCAAAGAAAGAAGAAACAACGACCTAATTGAGCTGTTGAAGAGTGTGCAAGCTATTGCTGGGCAGAATGGAAATCAGAATGGTCATCACTCCAAGCTGTCAGATTTTTAGAGGACTAAGCCTCCCAGTTTTAGCCAAGCTATCGATCCTTTGGAAGCTGATGATTGGTTGAGAACTATTATGAAAAGCTTGAGATTGCTCGCACTGAAGAAGCTGACAAGGTTCCGTTTGCTATGCACTATCTTGAGGGAGTTGCCGCTATATGGTGGGATAATGCTAAAGCTATGTGGCATGCGGACAAAGAAATTACTTGGACTAAATTCAAGGATCATTTCCGCAAGTACCATATTCCCGCCGGTATTATGAAGGTCAAGTAGCGCGGATTCCTCGCTCTCACCCAAGGAAGCCGGTTAGTAAGTGAGTACCTGCATAAGTTCAACCATTTGGCCTGGTATTCTCTCTATGATGTGGCCCCAGAAGAAAGAAATATCGATAGATTTCTTGGAGGACTGAATCAACACCTTAGATGCACTCTTAGTATGCTCGACTTTCCGGATTTCTAGACACTGGTAAACAAAGCCCTCATTGCAGAAAGAGAACACAAGCTCATGAACGAAAATAGGCCCGCTAATAATGATCACAAGCACAAATTCGAGCCTAAGAAGGATGTACAACCAGTGCAGAAGGCTCGTACCTGGCAGCAGAACGTAAACAAGACCACTACTGAAGTCAAGAATTTCGTAACTAGTCCGGTGCGCGAAGAATGTCAACACAACAACTCGTGCTTTAATTGTGGGTAAACCAGACATTATGCCAGATAGTGCCCCAGGAACGGCAAGTCAAATGCTCCATTCAGGCCGCAAGTCAACCACATGGGGCCATATCCTATCCAGAAGACCATCCAAGGGCAAGTTCACCACCTCTCCACAGATGAAGCCCAAGAGGACCTGGAAGTCGTCATTGGTATGTTTCCTGTTAATAGCATACCTGCTATAATTTTATTTGACTCTGGGGCTTCCCACTCTTTTATTTCATGTAGTTTTGTTGCCCAAAACAAGTTTCCTTGCTCGATTTTGGGAAAAGGTATGATGGTACAATCCCCGGGATCCGTGCTCAGAAGCAATCTCGTCTGCCGCAATTTGGAAATTGGTATCAAGGGGGTCATCTTCCCAACTTCTTTGGTCGTTATTGAGTCTACTAAGTTGGATATTATTTTTGGGATCGACTGGTTGACCCAATATCAAGTATGCATCAACTGGGCGACCAAAGAAGTCACGTTGACAAGTCAGGAAGGTCGGACTACAAAATTCTTTGCTCGAAGAAGCATACCCAAGAAGGACATGATCTTCACCGCTGTAGCTGAAGAATTGGAATTAATTATTGTGGTCAGTGAGTTTCCAGATGTATTCCCTAAGGAATTACCAGGAATACCGCCAGACGAGAGCTTGAGTTTGCAATTGACCTTGTGCCCGGGACCGCACCGTTATACAAGAAGTATTATCGGATGCCTTCCTCCGAATTAGTGGAATTAAAGAAACAGCCTGATGAGATGCTTTAGAAAGGATACATTCGTCCAAGCTCTTCACCATGGGGATCACCCGCAATATTCGTGGACAAGAAGGACGACAGTCTCCGAATGTGTGTGGATTACCGTCGGTTGAATGATGTCACTATCAAGAACAAATATCCACTACCGAGGATTGATGATTTGTTTGTCAAATCGATGGAGCAAAAGTATTCTCCAAATTTTATTTGAGGACCGGATATCACCAGGTCAAAATCAAGAAGGAAGATATTCCTAAGACCGCGTTCACTACTCGATACGGTCTCTATGAATATACAGTCATGTCTTTCGGTCTCCCAATGCCCCTGCTTTCTTCATGCATATGTTGAATAAGGTATTCATGGATTTCTTGGATAATTTTGTGGTGGTCTTCATCGATGACATCCTCATATACTCGGAAGGTGAAGAAGAGCACAAGGGACATCTCAGAGCAGTCTTGCACAGACTCCGTGACCATCAGCTATATGCAAAATTCAGCAAATGTGAGTTCTGGCTCAAGCAAGTCGAGTTTTGGGGGCATGTTCTTTCAACAGAAGGCATAGTCATGGATCCAAGTAAGGTGAAGGACGTGCTTGATTGGATGGCACCCACGACCGTATTTGAGATCTGGAGTTTCCTTGGATTAGCCAGATACTACCGCCGCTTCATCGAAGGCTTCTCTAAGATTGCCAAGCCAATGACAAAGCTTCTCAAGAAAGATAAGAAGTTTGAATGGACTAAGGACTGTGAGAAGAGCTTTAATGAGCTGAAGACCAGACTGACAACAGCACCTGTGTTGACCCTTCCAGACATCTACCGTAGCTTTGATGTATATTGTGACGCATCCAGGAGAGGTATTGGATGTGTACTCATGCAAGATGGCAAGGTTGTAGCATATGCATCTCGACAGCTATGACCTCACGAAGGGAACTATCCAACACATGATTTGGAGTTGGCCGCCGTTGTGCATGCTTTGAAAATCTGGAGACACTACCTCATTGCAAAAGATGTCAGATATTTACCGACCACAAGAGTCTCTAGTATACATTCACTCAACCAGACTTAAACCTTCGACAATGAAGATGGCTCGAGTTGGTCAAGGATTATGATCTTGGAATCAACTACCACCCCGGTAAGGCCAATGGTGTTGCCGATGCTCTCAGCTGCAAGCTTGCCAGCTTGAATGTCCTAATAGAGTCCTTGCCTCCCGAACTCCAATAAGAGATCACTTAGCTTAATTTAATTATTGTTGATGCGGGCCTTGCCAATATATTGGAAGTCACTCCTACTCTTGAGGATGAGATCTGCATGGCCCAGCAAGATGACCCAGTCCTACAAAACCATGTCACAGGTATGCAAGAAGGCAAGACCCAGGATTTCTCTAAGGATAAGAAAAGTACTCCAAGGTTTCAAGGATGGATTTGCGTACCTAAGCAAGTAGACCTAAGGAACAAGCTTTTGGCAGAAGCACACGAATCTTTGTATTCAATTCACCCAGGAGGTACAAAAATGTATGAAGACCTTCAATAGATATTTTGGTGGGATGGAATGAAGAAAGACATTGCATACTTTGTCGCTTGTTGCGATGTATGCAACAAAGTGAAGGTGGAACACCAGAAACCCGCCGGACTTCTTCAACCTTTACCCGTTCCACAATGGAAATGGGACGATGTCTTCATGGATTTCATCACAGGCCTACCAATTACTCACCGAGGCAATGAAGCAGTATGGGTTGGTGGACATGCTGACTAAGGTAACTCACTTCATTCCCATCCGAACCACCTACCGAGCCGATCAACTCGCACAACTATATGTGTCCAAAATCGTCAATTTGCAAGGAGTGCCAAGAACGATCACTTCAGACCGAGGTTCTCTCTTTACCTCAGCATTCTGGTCACGTCTCCATCAAGTCTTGGGGACTGCCCTAAAATATAGCACAACCTATCATCCTCAGACAGACGGGTAGACTGAGCGGATAAACCAAGTACTTCAAGATATGCTCCGAGCATGTGCTTTGGCCCAAGGACCCAAGTGGGAAGATTGTCTGTCGTATGCTGAGTTCTACTACAACAACAGTTTCCAGACCAGTGTGAAGATGTCACCATAGGAAGCTTTGTATGGCCGTAAGTGCCGCACTCCGCTAAACTAGTCTCAAACAGAGATAGCCACATTTTCGGAACCGACTTAATGATGGAGGCTGAAAAGCAAGTCAAGGAGATCTGAGATAGACTGCAATTGGCTAAATCCCGAGAAAAGAGTTATTATGATGCAAAGCACCGTCAGATCAGCTTTGAACCCGAAGAGTATGTGTACCTTCGAGTCACACCTATGAAAGGAGTCAAGAGATTTTAGACCCGAGGAAAACTGGCACCCAGAAATATTGGTCCATTCCCAATTATGTCCAGAGTTGGTACAGTTGCTTATCAGTTGGAGTTGCCACTGGAATTGTCGGAAGTGCACAATGTGTTCCATGTCTCTCGGCTGAGGAGGTGTATCTCGACACCTAAGGAAAGGACTGATATGGCAGAGAGAGCTTGCTAAGGATTTAACCTACGAGGAGAGACCCATCAGAGTATTGGATAAGACCGAAAGAGTGACTCGCAGTAAAGTGACAAAGTTTTATAAGGTTAAGTGGGAGCATGACACCGACGAAGAAGCAACTTGGGAAAGAGAGGAATTTTTAAGGGCAGCCTATCCAGAATTGTTTTCCCGAGCAACCGAATCTCGAGGATGAGATTCATCCTAAGTGGGGGAGGTTTGTGACAGCCTGGTTTTTGCCTTCTCTCTTTTTTCGGATTTCTTTGCCTTTTGTTTTGAAGTTGGAGTTTTTGAATCAACTCAATTGGACTTAAACACTTGGGCATGTCCTTGATTTTCACCCAAGTGATCCATCCCTCTCAAAATCATCATTTCATCCCTGATAAATCCCAAAATGGCCCTTGGAATATTTTCCATAATTGAAAAATATTCTTTTTCTTCTCTAAAAATCATTTCAGCAACATATGCTTCAAAGCAACCCTCGTTTTTCTTGCTCCCAAAAATATGAGAAAATTCCCAAATATTCTTTGAACCTTGGCACACCTCCCTGTGCAAAAAATAATTCATACTTATTTGGATAATTTTTGCTACAAAAAATCATGTCTGTTTTGGCCTCAAAATGCAGTTTCTACAGCAAGTATATTATTCCTTGATCCAATGAGGCTGATTTTTCTTGACATTGATTACCCTCCTAAGAGAATCTTAACCCCAGGAGATTATCCCTAAAATCCTTCTAGAACCTCTCCAAACACCGTGCCAAAGTTTCTGACCAGAAACTTGCTCCTTAGCTCTTGTTAAATTTGGTCGGCCTGGCAGTGTGCCATCTCTTCCCCTAGACTAAACATTGCACGGACAACACACTAGACATGGTATGGCATCACTTGGGCGTCGTTTTGACCGAGCTAGAGTGGTGACCGCGTGTGGACACATGCTCTGGCATGCATTCGACGCGCTCTGGGCCGCGCCTGAGCCTCTGTTTGTCGCGTGCTCGTCTCAGTGCTCGCCGCCGACTGCCGCACCGCGCCACCAGCTTTGTCTCTTCATGCTTGACCTCTCCCTGGCGCTCGCCGACACCGGAGCTGCCGCAGCGAGCACCGGCATGACGCGGCCAAAGCCACAGTGCACCCCATGCCATTGTCTTCGTCCGCGCCCGCGTTCCTGTGCTTGTTCGGAAGCTTCACAGTTGCCGCGTGATCATTGAGCCCTCTCCACGCCTCCTTAGCACTCCTCGTTGCTGTGCGCCGCCTTCCAGAGAGCTCCGGCGGAGCCAAGAACCCCCAACCCCCTCCTCATATAAATACCAAGCCATCTGGTCTCTTCGAGCTCATCCATCCACTCTTCCATCCACCACAACCAGTAGAGGAGCCGCAGCCCGGCCTGGCAGGCCTAGGGCCATCGTGCTCAAGCTCGAGCTCGCCGGTGATCCCCTCTGCTTGCCCCCACCTCTCCACTAATCCTCGAGCTCCGGCTCATTCTTTGGCGACTCCCTGGTAGTCCGTTGGTGCCTGCTGACCTGGTTGGAGCCCCTGGAACCGCTGCTTCCCGCCGCCTTCTTCATCTCCGGCGAGACCTGACCGCAGCCACCGCTTGGGAGGTTGACGAGCCACAGGTACAGGCAGGGTCGTGACCCCCTCTAGCCATCTATCCCTCTCAAATTGGCCGGTGAGCCCTCCTCGCCGGCATGAGCTCTAGCGGAGCACCGCCAACCCTCTGATTCTCTCTCTCTCCACACCCGACAGGCGGGGCCCACTATCAGCCTCTCCACTCGCACCCAAAGCGGTACGAGTGGAGGCGTATTCTCATAATATGCTTTCGACGTCACCCCCCAGGAATTCTTTTATTTGAATTTAATTCAAATATTTTGACCACAAACTTTGACCAACCATAACTTTTGAACCATAAGTCCAAATGAGTTGACTCTTTTTGCATTGTGTTTGTATTGAAAAGTTCTAGCAGCACCCCGGAATGGAGATTTTTCTTTGCTGTCTACAATTTATGGTGAATTTCAGAATGATTCTTGATATTTTCTTTTGCTGTTTTTAAATATTTTCAGAGGGAGAAGCTTGTCTTGAAGATAACCAGGAGGAGTGTGAACTTCCTCTGCACTAAGGCAAGACACACCAACATTTGCATGGTATAATTTCAATATTTATGATTTTCCCAACTTGAATATGTGTTATTTCATGCGTTTAATTATTTAAATGAATTTTGCTTAAGTTAGTTACTTTGTCATTGTTGAAATGCTTGCTTTACAGTAGTGTTTTAATGCTTGGACTCGGTGCACAAGTTTGATTGCACTGCATAAGTAGTATGTTATTGCATTGTATTTAACTTGATTAATTGTCATGATATTGTTTGCCATTATGCTTATGATTGTTGTGAGCTTGCAAGTACATTCAGTGTACTGACCTGGCATGTCATGCCAGATTTCAGGAAAGTTTTACTGGATCGAAGTGCTTCATGTGTCTAGACCGTGTGCACATAGGTGTCCCTGTGCTATGGAGTTCCTCTTCGTCGTCGTTCTGCTGCCGCTTAGTTATCATGATCGAGGCCCCTTCATGTTCATTAAATAATGTACATATTGTTCAGCCGCATCGTGTGTGCTGCTTGGCCTTGCTACTAGATGTAATATGGAACTTATGTTTCCGCTAGCATCAATAAAGCGGTTGTTTTTTGTACCAAGATGGTGTGTGTTGCTAGAAGACTTGATCTCTAGGCTGGAAATGCAATGTAAACCAGTTGCTCTGAGCTGAGGTGCCACAACATCCAGAAGCAATACAAGATCATCAGCAACGGACAGGAGAAGGACTCTGTGGTTGACCTTGCTGTGACTATCATCGACCCCTTCTATGCCAACATGAAATAAGACGTCGATATCAAGAACCTGAACACGTGGGAGGTACCTCTGAATCTAGCCTACATAACCTACGCGGACAAGGACACATACGCATGCTACGACATGTATAGGCGGATCTTGCACATGAGGTAGTGTCTGCTTCCTGTAACCGACGAGTACACAGACAACCGTTGCGTCATGATCAAGCATGCCAGGAAGGTCTAGATGATGGACTTTATCTGTTTAAGCACCTTTACCATATGAGTGTTTCATGCATTAGCCTATGCATTGTAATTATTTGTTTTGTCCGAAATATTTCGTCTAAGAACCTAATAACATGTTTGCTTTGTTAGTGGCTATTTGCTTATGTATGTAAGTAGTTCACTGGGCTGTCATGCTTTGAATCTCCTTCCTCACAACATACCCCCCTTCTCAGGTGGACCCAGCAGGTCTTGTACACAAACATCTGGGACCAACCACCTATCCATCTATATTTCTTTATTTTGTTCAATCTTTTGTCCTCTTCCTACAGCGGCTACTGGCGCTGCCGCGCACGCCTCGGTGACCCATCCTAGCCGATGGCACTGGCCAGGCCATCCCTCTACTCCCATGCATTCTTCGATGGCGACAGCTCCATCGGCCCACCCTGCACCCTAACAAGTCAACCCTCGTACTCCCCTCCGCTTGCATCTTCCCCAGATCCAGTTCGTTCGGTCCGAGGTCTCGATGTCATCCTCCGCCTTGGTACTCTTGTCGCGGTGCCGCCGTCTGTCATTCCCAACATGGTCAACAAAACAAGAGGAATCAGGAGACGACTGTTCGTCGAGAGGCTGACAGTCCCGGGCCCACCAGGTCCATGGCCTAGGTTTTATTGTTTAACATGCACATCCTAGGACATGCAGACACATTTGATCCAGGTGGTTTCAACTTTTTTTTCGGGTCTAGCAGGTATCAAGTGGCCTCTGGGCCTCCCAGCCTAGCTTGTCTATAACATCAACAACCCAAGTTATGTTTGTTTTTTCAAGATGATGCACAACTCAGTTCTATTTTTCTATAAGAATGCAAAATTGTACCTATGTTTTCCCTTCTATAATAGTATTTATATTTATATTTTTATCTTATTATATTACACATATATATAATAGAAACAACATAAGGCTCCGTTAAACCTGTCGTTCGTCCAACCATTGAATAGACCTTCCCACTTCCTTTATTTTTCATTTTTATTAATCCTATATCTGAATTTTCTCCCACTTTCTTTTTTGATGTAATCTGAGTTTTCTCCTAGTACTTTTCCCTAGAACCAACTCAACTGTCCCACGTCTAGCCTAAAAAATAATAATATCCCACGTCCTATTAACTCATCAAATTAAAATGATATTTTATTTCGTAAATCGAAAGTTCTTACAAAATAATAATAATAATTGTTTATATATAACTTCGCAAGTTAACTCCTAGTGATTGCATGCAAAAGCTTGCAAAAAGATTTTACTGACCAATGCAGTACTAGATGTGCAATCATGTGTTTATATTCTTATAACATTTCTCCGTCTAACCCAACATGATATTTTCACCCAACCCAGCAAGTCAGCAGATTTCGAGAAAAATACATATGGGCTTTAAATTGTAACATAATATATAAACAGGTTGCATAAATGCTACATCATTGTTTCAGCCAGCCCATCAAATGGACTGGCTGACATGTGGGCCAGTAGGTCGAAGCCTAAGCAATGCATTGGATTTACATCCAACGACCGGCATTCTTCTTCAATCTCTCGTCTTCTTCCCCCAGCGCTGCCGGGACCGCCTGCTCCAGCCTCCGGCGTCCAGCGATGCTGTTTTGTGTGCCTTGCTGCGAAACGTTACTCCACCGATGGCTAGGCCATCCCTCCACTCCTCCGCACCTCCTGTTATTCTCTATCGAGTGTAAGCCCACCCCGCACCCGAACAAGTCAAGTTTCCCACTCCTCTCCGTCTACGACTCCACTACCGCGTCTTCCCCATCTCGGAAGTTCTAGTCTGGGGCCTCGCCATCGTCCATCGGAGTTGGTGCGCTCTGCATGGTGTGGTCAATGTGGTCAACAAACGAGAGTCATCGAAAGATGACTGTACGTGGAGAGGCTAACAGTGGGGACGCACCATGCCCATGGACGCATGAATGCAACTACATCTTTTTTACCCTAAAAATAATGTTTTCTCCCCTTGACAGCTGGGACCAACCAGCTACATCTTCGCATGCAAGGAAGTGCGTCCTTATTACGGGCAAAAAAATGATTCTTCCCCCTGACAACTGGAACCCACCAACTATATCCTTACACGTAAGGAAGTGCGTCCTTATCCTCCCTGACAGTTGGGACCCACCCGGTCGAAGCGCATGTAGCGTTGTATGTGTACATACTGGTGGATCGGTCTATCTGCCACGATCAACCGTGGCCGAGTAAGGAGCGGTAGCAGTTAAGGCAGTCTAGTCAAAACCGTGTACACGTACGTATAGCCATATACCAAAAAATATGGCCACGCACGTACATATGGGCGGGGTCTCGAATGCGTACTCACGCATACGTATGGCCAGGGCTCGTGTACATGGAGAAGCAACAGACGGCGGCAACGGCGTCCTGCATCGGAAAGCCAACCGGCTGGGTCGGAACAGAGGAATTGCTTCGTGTTCATCGGGAGGCAACGAAATGTGTCGTGTTCATCAGGAGGCAACGGAATACGTCATGTTCATTGGGAGCCAACGGCTTGGACGGAACAGCCGAAACGAGGTCTGGCATACCGCAGAACCGAGGAAATGGCCTTCTGTTCGACCGCGTATGGTCGATGCGAGGTCATGTTCATCGGGAAGGGTCTGGCATACCGCAAAACGGAGGAAACATAATTGTGTTCGACTGCCTACAGTCGAAACGGGGCTCCGTTGATCGGGAGGGGTGTAGCGTACTGGAAAATGGAGAAAACGGACTTGTGTTGGAGCGCCTACGGTCGAAACGGGGTCCACTTCATCGGGGCAGGTGTGGCATACCGCAAAACGAGACTCCGCGGCTACCGTTCATCCACCGTCGACTTCCTCCGGCCTCCACCTGCTATTATTCATCCATCGTTGACTTCCTCCTGCCTCCACCAGCTACTGTTCATCCACGGGGTCCTGTTCATCCAACCTCCATCGGCTACTGTTCAACCAGCCCTCCACGGATTCATGTTCATCAAGCCTCCATGGGGTCCTGTTCAACCAGCCCTCCACAGGGTCCCTCCATCGGCTACTATTCATCCACCCCCACCTCCTCGGTCGGGGTCCTGTTCATCTAGTGGCAATGGCCTCTACTACCATGGGATCCTATTCATCCAACCCCCACCGGGACTGTTCATCCAACCCCCACCAGGGACTATTCATCAAGAGGCAGCTTCGGTCGGCTTCAGTTAGCAGCAGTAGCGAAGGAATCACTCGGGTTCAGTTAATAGCAAGGGATCGATTGGGGTTCAGTAATGTAGCTAGTGCAATCGCTCGGGTTCAGTTAGAGCCCAATGCCTCGCTCGGGTTCAGTTAGAGCGCAACGTCTCGCACACACACGAGTAAATGCATGAGAGAAACGTGCAAACCTCCGTGCATCGCTCGGCCCCGACCACCCACCGTAACCGGGAACTCCCCGAAATTTTCCTCGCCCTCACTTCTACCATGATTGTTTCCATCATGGACGGCCCAAAGAATGTCATGCAGGAGCGTCTTCGGCCCGCCCAGGACAAAAAGCCCATTTTCTGTCATGATTTTTTGTCATAGAAGTAGGAGCCCACCACATCTATGATGATACCGTGTTTTGTCACAATTATCATCAAAGAAGTGTCATGAGCATGAGAGAAAAAATCGTTCGGCCAAAAATGTCATGGATGTGTCTTTTTTGTAGTGGTGTGCTCCATGTTGTCGCAAATGGGCTCCTCCTCCTTGAAGAGTGTGGTTGTTGGGTGCCCTCCTTGATGTCAAAGATGGGCTCTTTCCCCTTGGAAGAGTCGGAGATGGTGCCCAATTTGTGGTCGCCGCTGATGAGGTCTAACTTGGAAGCTAAGGATCCCAAGCCAACGTTACAGGATGTGTCTTTCAGAAATGACAAAAGGGGCTCGATGGCGATGAAGAATGGCAAATTCTTGATAGTGAGCCAAAGGGGATCAGCGGCGGGGCCATGGATGAGATCAGCGGCAGTAGAACCCGAGGGGTTGGGGTGGGCCACTTAACCTCTGACATATCCGACGTTAGGCCGTCTTTGCCGATGACCTCTGATTGAGAGCATGCAACTAGTCATCATTGTCAGCGTCCTCGGCGGCCACCTCGCCGTCATCTGGCGAAGAGGCTGCGATAAACCTCTTTTGGGCCATTCACTCACAAGTTCTTCCCGGCTCTACCAAATCCAGTGAAGACAAGTATCCCTTCTTCACTGCATACTTCTATTGCGGGCTTGTCCCCCTTTCTCTGATTTCTTCTCTGAGATCATGTACACATATGGGTTCCATCTTCTCGACTTCACACCAAATGCCATGACTTGTATGTCTGCTTTCACGCACATGTGCAATTTTTTGTTAGAGTGACACCCAATATTGCTCTCTAACACAACTATTTTGTTCCACATATCAAAGCAAACGCTCCTTCCGGCGGTATCACCTTGATTCCCAGGGCCTGCGCTAAGGAGACATATCTTGATGGCCAACTACAATTGGCATGGGACGAATGGCGGGCAGAATGGTGCTGGATAGTGGATGCCAAGTTCCTAGAATTCTGCAGGTCGAGGATGAAGAAGGTGGTGCACAGCGGGGATTGGAGCTCTCTTGACATGAATGACAAGAAGCTCATGATCGCCATAACTCGCATCCTTCGCCTTAGGGCTACTGGGCTCACCATCGAGATGGTAGGAGCGGATTTCCTCTGCCGCCGCA
>NC_041392.1:451201174-451242280 GCF_002162155.2 Triticum dicoccoides | reverse complement strand
GGACAAAAGAAGACCGGCCTGGGATTTCCAATATGCAGCTGACATCATGTGGGTAAGCGCCAGGCTTGGCGCCAACTTGATGGTACTACAGCACAGAGTCCTCTGCCACCAGCTTTTCCACGACAACGGCAAGTTCAAGTTGTCGGCGAAGGCGGTGCCCTTGTGCAACAACTTGGCCAAGGATGCCATCGTTGCAATGATGCCCAGCTGCAATGCCCACGGCATTGTTGGATCTTGGGAAGAACCACCCGAAGACATGGTGAGGGATGGTTTGACACCCTGGTAGAGAAGGCCATCAGAGAGGAGAAGGGCCTCATCTGCGACACCACCGACGAAGAGTTGACGCATATTGCCAGGAGGACAAAGGAAGCAACAATGTCCAAAGGCGTCGGTGTACTCATTTTCATGACAACCGATGTGGGCGAAGAGGCTGAGAATGAGCTAGTGGATGAACAGCTCAGAACACTTGTCGAAGGACAAGGTGAAGAAATTACCGAGGATCAAATACACATGGAGCCCCCTATTCCTCCTGCTCCGACAGGGAGAACCCGCACCCATTGGAGAGCTGCTTCTGGGGATCTGGTACACCCTCCTTCTTCAGGCGATGATGTGGCTAACAAGGATGCGGCCGCCAAGGCTACTGGGCAGCAAGGCTCTTGACGCCAAAATCCCCAACAATAGCAAATGTGGGGCGCCCCTTTGGGGCAGCCAACCGTGTCGACTATCGGAGTAGTTGGGTCGCCTCAGCCTCCTGCACCTATGGCAACCAAGCGTGCCAGGACTCCTATCCCGCCTCCTGCCTCTGGTACTGGACCCAAGGGCGAAGAAGGCCTCTTTGTCCTTAGTGACGAGAAGGAGGACGAGGAGCACATGCGAATTGCTTTTGTCAATTCTTGGTATATTGTTCCTGTTGATCTGATTTACCCTATCTTGACCTAGTTCAACAGCAACGAGCAAACCTTGGTGCAAAGGATGGCGAAGAGGGCGAGGACCATAGTGCGGGATGAGCATACGACAAGCTTGCCGCCCGGTGCGTACGTGGTGATCATCAATCCCCAATGTAGCCCCCGGCGTAGCCCCTAGTGTGAGGCCACTACCTCCTTTCCTTTGGCAAGCATTGGTGTTGAGGTTGTCGTTGCTGAGATCATCAAGGAAGCTAGAGGAGAGCGCCATGAAGAAGAGGAGAGCTCGGAGGTGAACCCCAACATGACGCATCCATTGACCACTGCGGCAGAACCCAATTCTTCGATGGGGACCCCCACCGACGAGCCTGTCCGCACTAATAACGTGTCGGCAAGTGGGTCTGCCGACAACCAGGCAACAAAAACCGAAGTTGTTGGAGGGGAAGTTGTTCCTTCTCAACAGACTTAGTTCGGTAAGTCACTTCCATCAAGCGGTCTCATTCCTTAATGATTTTCACTTTCTTGAACTTTGCCTGGAATTGATTCCTTCCCTTCTTCTTCTTTCCAGATCCAACCTCAACAGATGACATGGACATAGACACCACCATTGAGGAGAATGCGACGGACACTGCTAGCGAGGCTAGCAAAACCACCACTAATGAGGCCGCCAAAGCTGTTGACGAGGGGGCCGCCAAGGACACCACTGAGGAGGGCAACGACAAGGGTGCCGAGGCCACTAGCGGCATTTCTGCCCCAGGAGCACCAAGCGCTGACTCGGCCATGAGGGCGATCACTGCCAGGAAGGCAGTTGCTGACGACCACCCTTCAACATCTGGAGTGCCTCCATCGAGTAGGTACTTGAAGCTTGCTGACAACCTGTTCGTTAGCATCCTTGGGGCGTCAAGCCTTGACGCGCCCATTGAAGGGGAAGTTTTTCATGACGAGGTCAACACTATTGTCGGGCTTGAAGTTGTTGAAGAAACATGTGCCAGTAGTAGTGGATCCAAAGAACAGTAGCTCCTCAAGGCCATGAGCAAAAACTTCAAGAAACTCCAAGCATAGTACCATAACCAAACGGAGAGCTTGGACTCTAGGCCGGCCTCATCGGCAAGGCGGAAGAAGGGTTCCAGAAGCGCATGGAGGCGACGCAAATTTGGTATGCTGAGATCCTCCAAGAGCTGAAGGACCACCAAAGGCAGCTTGCCATTGAGTGGGACAAGCTCATCTGGGAGAAGGGTGAGGCAGACAAGGCACATGAGGAAGCCGCACAAAAGGATAGCAGCAGAAGATGCCAAGATGGAAGTGTTGGGAAATGTTGCATGGAAAACAAAAAAATTCTACGCACATGCAAGACTTATCCATGGAGATGCACAGCAACGAGGGGAGAGTGTGTCTACGTACCCTCACAGAACACTTTAAGCGGAAGCATTTAGTAACATGGTTGATGTAGTCGAACTTCTTCGCGATCCAACTGATCGAGTACCGAATGTACGTCACCTTCATGTTCAGCACACGTTCCGCTCGTTGACGTCCTCCGCCTTCTTGATCTAGCAAGACATCGAGGTAGTGGATGAGTTCTGGTAGCACGACCGCATGGTGACGGTGATGGTGAAGCTATCTCCGCAGGGCTTCGCCTAAGCACTACGAAAATATGACCGGGGGTGTAAACGGTGGAGGGGAGTGCCGCACAGGGCTAAGAAATTGTTGTGGCTGTGCTAGGTGCCCCCTCCCACATATATATAGGTGGGGAGAGGGGAGAGGCCAAGGGGCTCCCCAAGTAGGGTCGAGTCCTACTTGGGGACTTCCCCAAGCCCCCCCTTTCCATATATGAGTGCGGGAGGAAGGCAAGAGAAGGAGCCCCCCTTTCCTTTCTCTCACGAGGAGAGAAAGGCAGGAAGGGCCACCCCTCCCCTTTCCTTCCCCTAGGGCTGGTCAGCCATGTAGAGGGGTGCACCAGGCCCCTAGTGGGCTGGTATGTCCCCTCCTTTGGCTACTACATATTCTACGAAGATCTTTATCGGTCAAACCTTATGACAACATACGTAATTCCATTTGTCCATCGGTATGTTACTTGCCCGAGATTCGATTGTCGGTATCTTCATACCTAGTTCAATCTCGTTACCAGGAAGTCTCTTCACTCGTTCTGTAATACATCATCTCGTAACTAACTCGTTAGTCACTTTGCTTGCAAGGCTTCTTATGATGTGTATTACCAAGAGAGCCCAGAGATACCTCTCCGATACTCGGAATGACAAATCCTAATCTCAATCTATGCAAACTCAACAAACACCTTCGGAGATACCTGAAGAGCATATTTATGATCACCACGTTACATTATGACGTTTGATAGCACACAAGGTATTTCTCCGGTATCTGGGAGTTGCATAATCTCATAGTCGAAGGAATATGTATTTGACATTAAGAAAGCAATAGCAATAAACTGAACGATCAATATGTTAAGCTAATGGATGGGTCTTGTCCATCACATCATTCTCATAATAATGTGATCCCTTTATCAAATGACAACACATGTCTATGGTTAGGAAACCTTAACCATCTTTGATCAACGAGCTAGTCTAGTAGAGGCTCACTAGGGACACGGTATTTGTTTATGTATTCACACATGTATTTAAGTTTCCAATCAATGCAATTCTAGCATGAATAATAAACCTTTATCATGAATAAGGAAATATAAAATAACAACTTTATTATTGCCTCTAGGGCATATTTCCTTCAGAAAGAGCACAAGATTGGCCTCAACGCTCATGAAGAAGAACTTGCCACTCATGAGGTCTTGACGTTCAAAGTTCTTCTTGCACATCTTCTTGGCAAGCGCCCTCTCACAAGCGGCAAGTTCTTCTTCATGAGTGGAAGCACAATGAGGCAATCAAAGATCAAGAAGCTGTGGAAGATGAACTTCCATGGCAAGGACGAAGAGGTCCAAGCCCTCCTTGCACAACTGTCCTAGGAGCTCGAGCGGAAGCATAAAGAGGCAATCAAAGCTCAAGCTGCGGATCATGCTAGAAAAATCCAAGAAGCCACCAATGCTACCAAAGCTGCAGATGCCGCTAAGTATGAACTGGAGGGCAAGGTGAAGAAACTAGAGGAAGACCTCGCCACCATTAACAAGGAGGTCTTGACGCTCAAAGGGGACAGAGAAAAGACAACACATGCCTTGGCGGAGCTGCAAACCTCAATATCCACCAAGAACCAAGAGCTCACTAAGCCAATGGTGTCATTGATGACCATAAGCTGAGGCTGACCAACTTGGAAAAGTCTCTTGCATGTGCCAAGGAGCGTGAGAAGGTCTTGCTGAAGGATCTCCAAAATGAGATGGCCTTGCTTAAGAGCACCACTGACACCTTCAACGAGCTCAAGGGCAGCTTCAAACTATGGACTGACCGTCTCGTGGTGACCACGAAAAACCTCACCGCACAATTCTCTGCCATGGGCTTGCCGGAATTCCGCTTCTCCACCAATAAACGGTACAGCACCAACACCAGGATCAGTCTATTCTTTGAAATCCTAGTCAAGGTGTTGGAAAAGCAACATGAGGCTCAAGCCGCACATCTTGCCACTGAGTCCCCAGGCTTTGCTGGGACATCCTCTTCAAGGTACTCACCAAACTTGTCTACCTGAACCCTGACATCGACATCTCCAAGGCCTTCAAGAGCCTGCCGAAGAACAAAGATACCAAGGCCGCAGAAGAGCTTGTCACACCACTCGCCGACAAGGTCACCACAATCCTCAGGACCGAGTGCCGGCATAGGAACTAGCTCTCTCCTCACGCCATTTGGCCACAAGTGCAGTTCATGTAAAAGACAAATTTATCTTAAGTTAGAACTGCATTTGGCTTCTGATGTAATATAACTTGATGTATGATGAATGGTTGTGTTCCATCTTCCTTCTCTTATTCTGTCTTTGCATCATTTTTATACCCTAAGCTTGCCGGAAACTTGTCGGTGAGCACACTCTTGCCGCTAGTGCTTGAGGAACAGGTCCTTAGCAGCCTGCTGGAAGTGCCGCTGCCGGCAAGGCCATGCTTCACGGTCACATCGCAGCTACTTAAGTTGTCGAGCGTACTCAAAACAAAGTAAGAGCGCGGCTAGTTACGACAAGGTTCCTTAGCGTGCAAGTTTCTCATACAAAGGCCAAGATCGTTCAAGAAAGAAATGCAACTACAACAAAGAATTTGTTTCAAAGTTTTTCAACTTAGCTCTTCCTTTGTTGTACTTCTTGTCATGAATGATAAACGTCACTTGTGGTATCCATACCGTCACTCCCCCTCCCCCAGAAATTTGCATGTGAGGAACCCTTGTGTACTTTTGAGAAAAAGAAAGAAGAGAAAAAAGTAGGCTGGAAACCTAGACAGTTTGTTAAGCATTTCATGCAAGGAAACATGTAACACAACCCTACATACAACATGTACAAACATATACGTATTTGACAAAGAGTTGTAAAACACTTATCTATATTTCACTATGCACAAGGTCTACGCCTAGCTTTGTACAAAGGATTACATCACTTGCCGACAAACTTGTACAAAAGGGGTTGTCGGCATGCCCGGCAACTGCGCCTCATGGGTAGAACTTGCGAAGATGCTCAATATTCCAGGAGTTACGTACCTGAGTGCCATATTTGGTCTCTAGATGGACTACGTTGGGCCGGGTAACTCGTGCTACCCGGTAAAGGCCTTCCCAGTTTGGTGTCAACTTGTTTCATCCCAGACTAAATCCAACGAAGAACAAGGTCACCTTCTTCAAAGCTGCGGCCATGCACTTTGCGGCTATGGTAGCGGCACAAAGCTTGTGGGTAGCATGCAGCACACATAGCAGCCTGGAGATGATCTTCCTCGAGGAGGACGACATCGTCATGCCGCATTTGCTCTTGCTCAGCTTCGTCAAAAGCTTGCACTCGAGGTCACTCGTATGTGAGTTCCATGGGGAGCACCGCTTTTGCACCATGGACCAGGGAGAAGGGTGTCACATCGGTGGCTCGACTTGGTGTTGTCTCGAGTGACCAAAGAACTGTTGACAATTCGTTGATCCAGCCCCTTCCACACTTGTGCAGCCTATCAAATGTTCTTGTCTTGAGTCCTCGCAGCACTTCCGCATTTGCCCTCTTGACCTGGTCGTTGCTTCTTGGGTGAGCAACTGATGCAAAACATATTTTGCTACTAAGGTCTTGACAACATTGCATGAAGGCCCGACTTGTGAACTGCATGTCGTTGTCGCTGATCACCCGGTTGGGCACACCAAAATGGCAAACTTGTCCCTTGAAGAACTTGGTGGCTGACTGTGTTGTTACCTTCCTCACTGCCTCAACCTCAGGCCACTTTGCAAATGTATCTTATAAATACTGGATTAGGGAATCCTTGTGCATGGGTTTGACCACTATATCATTCATGTAGGCTTCCACATTTCTGAGTAGCTGAGAGCCAAAACCAACTTGCATAGTCCTTGCAAATGTCGCTCTGGCATTCTTTAATCCGAAGGCATGCGTACAGAGCAGTACATACCACATGGTGTAATGAATGTCGTCTTCTCCTCATCTTCCTTGGCCATGAAGATCTGATGATAACCAGAGTAAGCATCAAGAAAAGAGAGCAAGTCATAGCCAACGGTGGAGTCCACGATCTGATCAATCCGCAGCAAAGGGAAGGGGTCCTTCGGGCATGCTTTGTTTATGTCAGTGAAGTCAATAGAAATCCTTGCCTTGCAAACAACCACTAGGTTTGCGAGCCAAGTTGGGTGTAGCACTCCTCTGACCAAGCCCGCTACATCTAGCTTTTGGATTTCTTGGGCGATTAACCCTTGCAGGTGGTGCTCAATCACCTCCCTGAGAACATGAGGGATATCTAAGGGTTTCCATGCAAACACATCAATATTTCCCCGCAGGAAGGCAACGAGCGCGCTTTCCTATTTGCCATCAACGATGGCACTCATGGTAAAAGTACTGCTAGATCCATCCTCTCTTGCAGAGACTTGCTTCGTAGCAGGTGGTGAGGCCTTTGTCTTCTTGCTCTTGCCAGTAGAGATTTCCGGTATGTCCTCAATGGGTGCGCTACACTCCGAAGACGAGCGCTTCTTGGAGTCCTTGTCAGAGGTCTTCTTGGTCTTCTTCTTCTTTCCTCCCCCGGGAGGTTTGCCGGCAGGAGCAGGTGCCTTGACGGTAGATGTTGCCACTGGCTCCCAGTAGTGCTTGTCGGCGCAGATGACTACGTCTTTCTTGTTGGAGTGGATGGTGATGATGCTCATCGGGCCCGACATTTTCAAAGTATTATAGGTGTAATGGGGCGCCACCATAAACTTCACCAGGGCTGGATGATCAAGAATGCCATTGTAGGGCAACAACATCTTGATGACACCAAGAATGACCTTCTCAATCATGTAGTTCAGTTCACTACCAAAAGTGACCAGGACGGTCTAGCTCCTCCCCGGATTGATCCCTTCAAATGTTCCTATTTCATGGAGATCTCCATCAGGGATTTGTAGCCTCCTAATCACGTTGGGGGAGATTAGTTTCAAGCAGGCCCCACCGTCAACTAGTATTTTCGTCGCCTTGAGGTTGCGAATTGTTGGTGCGACCAACAGAGGCAAACACCCGACCACAGTGGTGCGGCCAGGGTGGTCCTCGGTGTCGAAAAAAATGGGCGTGTCGGACCACTTGAGCAGCTTTTGCGCCTCTACTGCTGGTTCGGCCGCGTTGATCTCACACGCCCACTGCTTGAGCTGGCGGTGAGAGGAGTACAAAGATGCACCTCGATCAATGCACATGGCCTCCACAGCCTTTTGCAACAGTTGTTCTCCAGATTCCTCATCATCATCATCCTCGCCCTCCTTCTTATGGCTGCGAGCAAGCTTCTCCTTCTGCTGGTGACCCTTCGCACAGCGGCCGCCACAGCCACTACGGTTCTTGTTGCCAGACCCACCAGCGCGATCTTGTCATTTCTCCTGGTCACTCTTCTTGTACTCTTGCTTTTGCTTCTCGGCAAGCTGCTCCACTTGCCGGCAATCATTAAGGTCATGGCCCTTGGTGAGGTGGATCTTGCAATACGGTCCCTTGGTCTTGCCAGAGCCATCCGCCTTCCCGCCTGCAGCAGCCTCCAAACAATCATTGCATCCAACAAGCTCATTGTCAGCACTGTCAGTCTTGGGCTTCTTAGCGGCATTTGAGTTGCTGAAACTCTCAACTGCCATCGTTGTCTTGCCTTTGTGCTTGTGGTTGCACTTCTGGCATGTCTTCTTTGGGTTGGACGCATCGTCATCCTTAGAATCAACCTTGGCGCCAGCGTCCTCCCAGGGAAGTCTCCTTCCCTCCTCAGCACATGCACACTGATCTACCAAGGTGTACAACTCATTGACGGTGCTCACATGGTCGATGTTTAACTAAGCCCGCATCCTGCGGTTGTGCACATTCGTGTGGAATGACATAATCACAGCAACAGGGTGCACATTGGGGATGTTGTGGTGCACACAGCTAAACCTGTGTACGTACTTACGAAGGGGTTCACCATCCATTTCTAGAATCAAGTGAAGGTCACTGGGCTTCCCCGAAGGCTCGTGGCCCCTGATGTAGGTCCCAACGAACACATGACGCAAGTCCGGCCAAAAAGAAATAGAGGCCTCCGGCAAGTTCATCAGCCGAGATCTCACATTGGACTTGAGCGCCGATGGAAAATAGTTGACGAGAATCTTGCCGTCTCTGCCACCGCGACTTGCACCGCGATGGTGTAGATTCCAAGAAACTCAGTCAGGTTGAGCTTGCCATCGTACTTCTCTGGCAAATTAGGCTTGAAATCCGGGAGTGGGGCCACTGAACTTGTCGCGGCTAGTGGGTAAATGTTAGGCAGCCCACATCGTCGGGTAGGCACTCAAGAAACCCCGATGCAGGTTCGTTCACCACCGGCCCTTCTCGCACGTCTGATAGACGGCGTGCTTCCCGGTGTCGCTTGATGGTAGTTTGAACATCTTCGGCACGTCGGTCATTGATGACCTGGAGTTGGTCTAGGTGGCGATTCCAGCGACCTTGCAGATCGGACGAGGTCATGGAGATATTGACATGGGCGTCGACCCACTTGCTCTATCATACTTGTCAGGGAGGGGATTGTACCGTCGACGCACCACCTAGGGTTCACCCACCAGCCTCTTGCACTGGCACTATTGGCTGCCACTAAGAGGGCCCCGCCGTCCACGCCCCATCGTTCTTAGCGTAGCCCACAAGCCTATGGATGGTGGCACGCCACTCATCCATCTTCTTCGGAGCTGCAGGAGAGTTCAGCAACAGCCCCACCCGCGCCGGCGACTTGGGCATGATTGGACGTAAGGACTCACTACTAGGGAAAAGCCTATACACGGAGCGATAGCAGTAGCGCTTGTTAAAATAGGGCGCTACTGCTACTTTGTAGTAGCGCGTTCCAGAGAAGTGCGCTATAGCTACAACTATAGAAGTAGCGCGTGTGCAGCAAAAAGCGCTAACACTATAAATCCCAGCGTGTTGGCGGTAGGCTAGGAATAGTAGTAGCGGTTCCGCACAAAGCGTGCTACCACTATGGTCGTTGTTGCAGCGTGTTTCCTGCGTAGAGCGCTACTGTTAAGAAAGAAAAGAAAAATGAAAAAAATAGAAAAGTAAATGAAAATGAAAGAAGTAGGAAACGGAGAAATGAAAAAAAGAAAATGTAAGGATAAACAAAAGAAATAAATGATTCCTATAGCAATAGCATGTTTTGCTAAAACGCGCTATAGCTAACTTAGCTACAACGCGTTTCCGAAACAGCGCTACTGCTAGTTCGACTTAACCACCCGCGGGCTCAAAACTTTGCTAAGTCCTCCTTTCCCCCCTCTCCCCCCTGTTCCCCTAACTCCTCTCTCGCCGCTGCCCGAGCCCGAGCCTGCCCTCATCACCGCCGCCCGAGGCCGCCCTCAACATCACCGCCACCACCCGACGACTCTCTCGACCTCACCATCTCCGCCCTCGACCTCACCGCCGCCGCCCTTGACCTCGCCGCCGCCGCCCGAGCCTGCCCAGGACCGCCGCCTCCCGATCCCGAGCCCGCCCTCGCCGCCCCTACCTCCGTCGCCGAGCACCTCCCCGCCATCGTCTCTCCTCTCTCTGTAAGCCCCCCACCCCTCTCTCCGCTTTTTCTTCCTCTGCCATGTTAATTAGCAGTAGTACATAGTAGATGTTAATTAGTACTAGGCTTCATAGATAATGATTTTTAGTAGTAGTAGTAGATGTTAATTAGTAGTACTGATTGTACTAGTTAACTAGGACAGTATTGTTAATAGTACATGTTTTTTAGTTAGGGTAATAATAGATGTTAAGTAGTAGATAATGTAGATGTTAATTAGCTCAGTAGGGTTTAGTTTTTTTAATTGAGTTTGTTTAACTAGATGTTAATTAGGGCAGTAGGGTTTAGTTTAGAATAAAGTTTAGTTCAGTAGTTAACTAAATATAATCTATATTTGGTTTTTGAATTTAGTTTGAGAGAGCATGAGATTTGTGTAGATTTTCTTGAAGTGTCAAACGCTAGGAGATGCAAATTTGAAGTGGTCAGGGTATATGCAAATTCCTCAATTGTATTTGCGCATGTTTCGATTGTGCCGAAGTGGCTTTGTTGTTTCTAGGGAATGAAGCCGAGTGGCCTATGTTTTGCCAGAATGTTGATTCATTTCCGTTCCGGCAAATTTCAGGTTCTCGATTTGTCCACTTTTTTATCAAAAGTCATGCCGAAATTTTCCATGAATTTCGGCATGCCTTGTGCTACAAACTAGGACATATCGAGTGCCCGGGATTTGCCGCACCGGGGAGGAGTCAATGTTCCTACAAAGCATAGGCCTTTTTATGTCATTATTCATTTTATTAGGTCTAGAATTAATTGACAAGATTTAATCATAGGAAACATGGCTAGCAACGATGAAGGACAGGGTACTGGTGACAGCGACAACGTCTACCTGGCGGTAGAAGAATTTTTTAGGGAAGCCGAGGATCAAGAGTTGATGTTGCTAGGTCCACCTATCACATCGGAGATTGAGACCGACATCGACACCGGCGCTGAGGCTGAGACCGGCATCGAGACAGGCGCTGAGACTGAGACCAGCGCCGAGACTAGTGGAGCCGGTATAGAACCAAAAGCAAAGAGGCAACGGATTCCTAACAAGCTCAGTACTACTAGACTAGGTGGACGACGGCAATTTTGAGCCAAACGCGCCCGAGGAAGCGTGTGCATGCTACGGCAATCAAATAGGTTGCATCATACAGACAACCGCCACCATCAACGATGAGAAACTAAACAAGATAGATAATATGAGGCCCTCCCTCCTAAAGAAGCTCAACCAGATATTCTTGTTCCCGGGCCGGAATGAAAAGGATTATAAAGATCCAAATAAGGACCCGACAATGAAGAAGACAAACAAACACGCCATGACCAAGTTTAGCGACGCGTTGGCCGCCTAGAAATCAAGGGTGAAATGCCAGATCATCAACCAAAAGGAACCGTACTCTGAGATTGTAAAGGATAATCCGACAATCACGGTAGAGCACTTTCAAATATTCAAGGCGCCTTGTGAGGCCGAAGCTACCAAAAAAAGTTGAAGTACATGAAGGGGCTTCAACAGAGGAACATTGGGTGCCACCGCCTCGGAAGCCGTGGTTACAGCGGGAAGAGGTCCATATGGGCCAAGGAGGACGCGGAAGCCACGAGTCTAGGCATCCCAGACCCCTTGGCGGAGTTCACCATCCCGCAGGAGCGTGACATCCTCAGGGCCCGACACCGTTGGGACCCAGTGAAGAAGGTTTTTGAGACGAACATGGTCACGATGGAGTTCATGATACTGCTGGTAATTTTAGTTTCTGATCAATTTGAATGCATGTTAGTCATATTTGTAAACGATCCGTGTGCCTTTTGCAGAGAGAGCAGCACAAGATTGTGGTCGAAAGCGACTCGCCGTCTAAGGCATTGCCGAGGCCCAAGTGGGACACTCCATTCAAACAGGCATTGAACATATTGAAAAGACTCCCGGTGGAGACTCGGTCATCATATGGACGCGTGCATGGTGTCCGAGACGGCGCCATGTGGAAGAAGTACTACCGTGAGACAATGGAGGAGAGAAAGGAAAGACGGAGGTTAACTGAAGAAAACATCGACAAGAAGGTTGAGATTGCGCTTGAGAAGAAATCATCTGAGACAGTCGCAACAACGGTAGCTGCCGCAAAACAGGTGCTTGTAGATATGTCTACTACCTTGGTTCCGGCCGTTTTCAATTGGAGCAGGCAAAATCCAGAAAAAAAATGCAGCAGACTTTCCCCTTGCTGACTTCTTCGGGAGCAGCTCGACTAGCGTTGCACCAGCACCTGCAGCTGCACCGGCTCCCGCACCGGCTCCTGCACCTGCTCCCACACCTGCTCCGGCACCGGCTCCCGCACCGGACATGCTCGGCGGTGCTTTTTCTTTGGCTGAGCTCGACGCCCTCACGGTATCTGTCACACCAGCCCCTTTCAATAAATGTATAATCTCCCGTTTTTGTTGCCTTTCGGATGTCTCACATCACAGACTTTTCTTTGCAGGCCGATGAAATCCCGTGCACCATATTGTACACCATCGGCGACCAGAAGGTGGACGTGGGGAAGGCGACGATAATGGAGTCGAAGGAACCATGGTTCCATAGCCGACCGATCCCCCCGGATGTCTTCAAGGTTTCCGTGGCCAGTGTCAAACCGGGCCATGAGAATTTAGCTCCTCTAGTACTAGTGGGGGATGACGACGAGACCCCACGGCGGCTTGGTGATTGTTGCAATGGGTGGGTCCTGTTGTGGCCAAAGATTCTGCTTCGTCTGGAGGCGGCCAGGAGCACACCCACGAGCACGCAGTTAGGTATGAACATCAACACCCCACCTACCCAATTAGCATCGGTTGTCGTGTTGGGTGATAGCGGAGGGGGTGAGGAAGAGGCTCCATTAGTCGCTAGTGACGTCTCCATAGATGAGGATGAGTATGACGATGACACTCAACAATATGTCAATACTGGCGCCTACTTAGGGTTTGAGCGTGATGAGTCGGTGCCTGAATTGCCGCCTCCTGAGTCTGAACATATTATGGACAACCTTCCGGTAGTAAAGAAGTCTAGGAAGAGACCGAGGAAAGACAAAAAAGTTGCTTCTATGATCCAGCCGCCTCAGGTTCAAGACCGTATAGATATCCCTGGTGCGGCAAAATGGCATATCCTCGGTCAACCAATCCTACCTAAAGCAGTGCTTGGGGCCAGATTCGGCGATTTAACCAGACTTCATGACGATGTGTTGCGGATAGAGAAAGGCCTCATCGCCTCAAAAAATCTAGGATACCCACTCTACGTGGTTAATGTGTTGCGGCAATTGTCGTACGTTGACACATTCCCCGCGGAGAAGTTCTTCCTTCGATTCGATTACATCTTCGACATGTTTCACTTGAAGAAGCTGGATTTTACGTTTGTCCGCCTTTATGCCTTGCACATGAACTACCTCATCGGGGTTGAGTAGATACCTCATATCTGTGTCGCTGACCCGTACTTCATGCACGAGGGTTTCTTGGGATTCTGCGCAGAGCATCGTGAATATGCGAGGGAATACATCACCAAGGCTCGCCAATAAGGACAAGGAGGCGATTCTCGTGCCTTATCATCCCCTGTAAGTCATCCGCGCGGATATCCTTCCTTTGATTTCAATCATTCATTTGCACGGTGGAGGCTAATTAATTTGAGGTGTACTTATTTTGCGCAGCGGTGGGCATGCCATCCTCATCATCCTGTACCCTCGATACTCCCACACTCTTTACTTGGACTCGTCGAAGAACATTAACAAAAAGGATTACACCCACATCAAGTCTGTTCTCGACAGTGCTATGTTTTACTACGGTGCACGGGGTGGAGAGGTCAAGGAAAAGAAGAAAAGGGACGGCAGGCCCGCCTTCGGCCATAAGACCGACTTCTGCTGCATCCAGCAACCGAGTGATTCTCTTAATGATGGATTCTATGTCCTACACCACATGTTGGAGTGCAGACGGGATCACCAGAACCTTCGCATGTCACCTAGATCCGGCGATGCCCATATTCTGCAATGGGCAAAGAACTTAGGAGATAACGAGGATCATCGACTTCGAGATGAGTTCTATCACATCCAGAGTGAACTTGCCCAAACCATCATGAAGGAGGTCGTCGAAAAAATAGGGATGTTCGACGGAGAAGGACAAATGTCGCGCGAAGACGACCGAACACGCGTAGACGCTCAGCGTCTTGACCTGAAGCCTTTCACTAGGCTCGGGGACTATCTCCCTGACTTGGATGGATGGCACGACATGAGTGATTGTCGATATATGACAATGTGTCCGTTTAGTCCATACTATCTGTATGATGAAACTTTGAGTTATGCACGACGAAACTTTCTTTGAGATGTAATTAAACCGTCCTCCTCGACTAGCGAAGATCACTCTAGTTAGGGCATTTTGGGTACAATGAACTTTGTTATTTATGCTTATGATATGTTGCTTCTATTTTTGCCAAGTCTGTCTCTTTCTGTTGCTCAACTATATATGTTGCATATCATCGACTCATGTGACAATGCAGGTGTATAGATCATCGATGGCGAAGAAGTGCTACGCTAGGAGTATACGACGAGTGGCCGATATGTCAGGCCCAGGTGTACCGGTTTTCAGTTTTCGAGCGACAGCCAGTAGTTAGTTTAGGTTCATGCTAATGCGAGAGAGGGATACGAACTCATGTACTGCATAGTTCCTCTCTCACTCAAAGTGATAGCTCTTCTCGCGTATATCATTGTTTAGATGGATGACGATGTAGTTGCAAGTAATCAAGACTTGTATCGCTATTTTCGAGATGATGACGAAAGACCACTTTGTGTTGGATGATGATTATGATCATGACATGATTTGATGAGACTATTTGTATGTATATGCTATGATTACATTTGTATGTGTATGATATGCTAAAGATTATTGTATAAAGCCTATTCAAATACAAAACAAATATGCAGAAAAAAATAGAAACTAATAAAACTAGCAGTAGAGAGGGGAACAAAGTTAGCAGTAGTGCTCCCTTACCATTAGCGCTTCCTGCTAAAAAGTGCTGCAGATATTAGCAGAGCGCTCTGGACTAAAGCGCGCTACTGCTAGCCATGTATAGCAGTAGCGTGGGACGACAGGCGCTACTGCTACACATTAGCTGTAGCGCCTTATCATTAGCGCGTCGTCCCGCGCTACTGATAGGCAAAATACCCATGCTACTGCTAGGGTTTTCCCTAGTAGTGACTAAGAGCTAGTTCAACTTCTGTGCGAGCCAGAAGGAGCTCCACCTTTGTCCTGTTGCCACGGTCGATGCTCGCCCATAGCTTGATGTGGTGGCAGGCCATGTGTACCATGAGAATGGTGCAGATGCTCCTTGCTTGGTTGTGGCTAGGGTCGACATCGTTGCAGGGAACCGTCTCATGTCCATCTTGTGATGGCCTCAGCGCGCGTCCTACTACTCTGTCATTCTTGGACCCCACGGTGTCATCCTTGGATGTGGCCGCAGTGACCTTGTAAACCACAGCACCACCTGTCAATGTAGCGACGCGCGGGTCTTGGTTTCCGGCGGAGATACTATGACTCTTATCATCGGAAGGGTGTGGAGAGCACTCGCCGCCGGTCCTGCTAGCCAGAGGCATCTAGACTGGCATCTTGGAGCCCAACGGTGCACCCAACGCCGTGCTCTTCTTCTTCAGCACCATGGGTGAAGAAGATGGCAAAACCTTTACGAAGACTGCTGGAGTAGATCCGCACAAGCGATCCCCCTGCCTGGCGCGGCAAACATGTTGGGGTAAGATGATCTATGGGACCAGCGAGGATCCCTTTTGCAGTTCGGCTTAGGAGATCGACGAGCACGAAGAGCAAATCGAAGAGTATACGCGCGAGGTTTTCTCACGTTCGGGCTGCCGTGGAGGCGTAAAACCCTACTCTTGTCTTTGGGTGGTTTGACTTGGGGCTCAAGTTACAAGCAGGGCTTGCTGGAAAAACGTGAGCAAGGTGCACTACTGTGTAAGCTTGAGTCGGGTGTCGACCCATGCCAAGGTAGCCACAGGCCGCCTTTTATCGACGAAAAGGGGTCACCACGGTGGCAACATGGTCATTACATGTATGGGAATAGTGGTCTCGACGTTATCCAACCTAATCCTACCAGACTAGGACAAGGGCATTGATGCATCATGAACTGATAGCAATCCTTTGGCAAAAGGCGTCTCTCCTTCTATGCCGTCGACGTGGATGAGCCTATCTCCTTGACACATTCACTAGATGGGTGTCAATAAAGTTGATCTGCATGCGACGTGCTGACACGCGCCCTGATGATCCTCCCCAAGTCGCTCGCCCACTCGACACCTAATCTTGACAATCCATCAGCTAGTCGATGTGGTGGAGTGGTCGAGAAGCGAAAGGGGGAAGCTTTCCGGCAAGGAGCTTGATGGGTCTTGGCTTGCCGATGTGGGGCTTTCCAGGAACTGAAGTCTTGACCATCATTACTAACTTAGTACTTCTCGATCACCTGCTTGGAGGTCTTCTTCACGGTCTTGGTGCCCTAGTATTGAGGCTTGGGTCGAGTTATCCTCCGGCAAGGCCTTGTTGTCCGGAGGGCTGCAATTGCCTGTGCTCAAGTCTTGGGTACTAAGGGACCCCTAATTTAGTACAACGACATGGCCTTCTCAGCTAGCCGTTCAACAAGTCTCATCTCCTAGAAGAGGAAGGGCAGATTGGTGTAACCCCGGAGAGGTTGCAGAGCTGCAATAGAATGTCAAATTTCTGGAAGGCAATAAGAATATCAAGCACGTGGATATGGTTGACATCATGCTCCACTGTCGCATCTTGCCACTCTAGCTTCGGGCGGGCCCAATGTGGGCCTAAAAGCCAGAGGATGTGCCCCCCGTGAAGCACTTCTTCTATGCCTCCCTGGCCGAGATGTGGACGATGCTATTCAAGTCGCCCCATGACAAATCCCCCCCCCCAGAAGAGAGGGCAACTACTTCGAAGACGCAGACGACACCTCTGAGGTAACTACAACACACAACATCGTATTATGTATTCTTTATTATCTTGTATATCTTCCTATTGGAATAATCGGATCCACCCTTTCTTTTCTCAAAAAACAGATCCTCAAGGGACAGTAGATGTTGGGTTCGGCCGCTGCCCACTACTGCAGGACACTACTAATGCGACACTACAATCAGAGACCCTTCGACGAAACTATGTGTGATGCATTAATCGCAAACGGTGATGTAAAAACCAGTCAAAAAATGATACAAAACGTTTGTGATGGCAGAGACATCAAACACCATTCACATAATAGTTGCATGTGCAATGCGTGCCATACGGTTAATCCATAAGAAATGTTTACGATGAGCCAGAACAACAGAAACGGGCAGCCATATCAAGGTGTATGCGGTAAATGGCCTACACTTCACTCGGATGAACTGTTTGCAATTAGGGAACACAACAAAAACGGTCAGCCAGATCAAGGGTGTGTGATATATGGCATACAGTTTGCTCAGATGAACTTTTTTGATTAGGCAACACAATAGAAATGGTTCAACTTAATAACATGTGTGTGATACGCGCCATACAGTTCACATAGATGAACTATTTGTGATAAGCCAAAAGAACACAAATGATTTGTGTAAACAAGATGTGTGTGATACGCGAGAAACAGGCCACTCGAATGAACTATTTGCGATGAGAAATATAACACAAACGGTAACTACAGTTAATTCATGTGCGATTATGTGTGTAGAAAAAACTTTGAAAAATGCAACGAGTTGCTTGCGATGGCTAGCAGTATCGCGAGTACTCGTGTGTGATGATTAGTAAGTTACACATACATTTTCTTATGTTAACATGTGTGTGATAACATGTGACACCGCATATAGTTGTCGGGTTGTGTGCTCCACTTAGTCTTCCGGTGCTCCAGCAAAGGCCCCCGTGCTCCACAGGGGTGAAGAAAATCCCCAATCCCCTAGTCAGCTGCTAGCTATAAATAACCACAACAATGGCCGGCGGCAGCGACTCGCTATTGATCCACTTGCTAGCTAGTTACCCACACATACTGGCATACCCCCATCGCCCGATGACAGGATGAAGTTGCGCAACGGGAACGAGTGCCAGAGATCATAGTTTAGGTTAATTAATTATACGTCCAGAGTCGGTTGAGCACGAGGGCAATCACACGGCTCCTGAGCTATAATTTACTAACCTAATCTATGATCTCCATCGCCCGTTCCCCATTTCTAGTTGAGATCAAATAATTAAAGCTTTGGGCCTCCTTGGTAGCTGTCTCTTGCTGGTGCCACCCTGAGGCGAGCCTCAGGTGCTCCTTGGCGAGGCATTTATCGGCGTCCTAGAGGTCTGCCCTGAGCCAGTCGAGCGAGCCTGGGCATCAGCCAAAGCCCCGTGCCTGATCAGGGTGTCGCAGTTCACGAGCGGGAGGGCCTGGCGAGGAGGCAGCACCGTTGCGCTTGTTGACACCGTGGCCGAAGAGGCCTCAGCATGCTCCCCTTGGGGCGCAGGGGCTCCGCGTCCTTCCCAGCACTCGGCTCCGGTGGCACGGCTGGGGTGACTGCCGCCTCGGTCCGCTGAGCCCCGTGCATGGGCACTGCTTTAAGGCTGCGCCGTGGCACGCCATGCGTCACTTTCGGCGGCGGGGGTGAGAACGGCCGGTGGGGGCGAGGTGTCTCTCCCTTGTCCGTGGCCAGAGGTGTCGCGACCTCAGCAGGTGGCACCATGGGCTGAGTCGCCGCGACCTCGACGACTGGCCCTCCCGGAGGAGTTGGCGGAGCACCGAGCGGAGTCAGGGAGCCCGCACGCTCGGGTGCAGCGGTCCCTATGCGCCCAAGTGTAACGCCAGGCTGGCGCAGGGCACCCCTGCACCCAGTAATGTTGCGGCCAAGCGTCGTTGCCGCCTTCAGGACGGAGGGCACCTTCACCACGGCGTTCACCTTCTTCTTCTTTGCGCCACTGCCCCTGATTCGGCACGGTAGGGAGTTTGCATGAACATATGAACTATAGGTGCACAACCATAGGACGGGCAGGGGTATTTACTCATCCGGCACGGTCCACTCCCTCTACTTCTCCTCCGTGAAGGCCGACATGCCGCCGCCCTTGCCAGGCGCCGCCCCCGCGTCACCTCGGGCATTCTCAGGGCGGCCCATGGCGAGCCTCGCCACATCATCACCCCTTGGGGAGGCGCGAGGGCCATCCTGAAGGGACATGGTAGATGGGGGCTCGACCACCCCCACACCTGGGGCTGCCCTACCTGACGCCTGCACGGCCAAGAAAGCTGACTCCACCCTCCTGGGCGCTCTAGGAGAGTGCGGAGAAGCTATGGGCGGAGGCTCGTCGGCGGCGTCATCGTCCACAAGGCTAAGGAGGATCCGGCGATGCCCTCGTGAGGTCGTCCTCCTTCGTTTCCTTCGAGTCCTTCATCGCGGTCACTGTCGCCGGAGGACAGCACCACCGGTGAGTTGGCGTGGTCGCACGGCTCAAGCCCCCACTCGTCGAAGACGGGCATCGCCTTGACCAGCTCTTCCTTGTCGTTGTGGCTGTACAGCGGAGGCCACGGCCTCGAGAGGGTCCCCAGGGATGTAGCTGAGCAGGGTCGACAAGGCCCCATCTAGCTCCTCAACTATCAGGCCAACAACGTGCAGCCTCATTGCGTCCCACGTGCCGTCATACTCCCACAAGGGCCACGAGTGCGCTTGGATTGGCATGATGCGCTACGCCAGGAACTCCTTCATGATCATCGCCCCCGTCAGCTTCGCCTTCACATGCATAGTTATCCTCTTCAGGAATGGCTTTTCTCAAGGGTTGGCGAGCTTTTCATGGCCCCATCTCGGGGCCTGCTTAGGCTGCGCCACCGGAGTCATCAAGAGCGGGTTGGTGTGACGAGCGTCCTTGAACACATCAAGCTGCCGATAGCCTTCCACCTTCTTCCCGGCTCTTGGGAGGGAGTTTCCGCCATGCACGTCGACGAGGGAGACGCACGCGGATCCGTGGTTCCGGATGGTGAACCGCAAGCTGAAGAAGTGGCAGAAGAGCGCCACCAAGGGCCTTACGCCCACGAAGGCCTCACAGTATAAGGCGAAGATAGACAGGAGGAGAATGAAGTTGGGCTTAAGATGGAGGGCATGGATTTTTTAATGCGTGAGGATGGCGTAGAAGAAATCGGAGATTGGAGGAACCAGCCCAGCGAGGATGCTGTGGAGGAAGAAGGGGTAGACAGACTCCCCCAGGCTGTACTGCACCACCGAGTTGGGCCAGATCTGAGTCGTGCCCCCTTCATTCTGATCATCGACTATCAGCATAAGTGTCGGATCAAGACCCTTCTCCTTGGTGATGGAGGAGGTCAGGAGCGCCAGCCCGGCAGCAGAGGGACTTGCGGCCGGACCAACGGACTTTGTCTTCCCGACGGGCGCCATTCGTGAGTCACCAACGTTGTCGAGGAAGGGGAAAAGGTGTGCTCTATTTGGATCTGGAGGAAGCCTAGTGTGAGAGAAAGGGGAGCGCAACAGGACGAGAGCAAGCAGGAGAGGAAGCAATGATGGCCCCATAGCGCCCCCAGGCTTTATGTCAGCCTGGATAGTTGCCGAGGTAACATGGGGAAGTGGGAGCATCCCACGCCCCACCGTGAGCCATGTGTCAAGCCTGACCCGTAGGCAGTTGGGGCCCGCATCGCTTCGCCCCTTCTCTTTCTCTCCGTCGCAAGCAGGATCATGCGCACCGCAGGCCTGTGGGACTACGGGTACCCAGGCCCATCTGCCTGTGGCCCATTACGTGGCATCTTCAGAAGGACTAGTGCGGCCCAGCGTCAAGACCTTGTGAGCAAGACCCTTGAGAGGGCCGCCACCTCGTGAGGCAAGCATCAGCAAGGATCATCAAGGGCTCCCGGGGGCCTCCCGTGGGGCAGTCTCCTGAAGCCGTCTCCCAAGGCCCTTCGCTGGACGGACATCTCTAGCCTTTCCACCCCACCTCGCACTGCATGTGGGTGACGTGAGCCACGACGAGCGGAGCCAGAAGGGTACCGGCGGGTGCAATCAAGGATGATTTCCTCTTTGGTGCTAAGGGAACAAGGGCAGCTCGTCGCTTCCCAAAGCAGTACCCAAAGGTTGCCATTCCGGTGCTAGAAGACCAAGACCGCAGGCTCACCAGGGTGGAGGTCATCGCCGAGCCCACCGATGCATCAGGCCCGGAAGCTTTAGCAGGCGGAGACTGCTTTTGATAGGATGGGATGTACTCCTGTCACCCTTCGAAATTGGTCGTTGCGGTATCCCTTCCCACCTAGAGTTTTCGGGGGAAGAGGGCCAAGGCTAGTATAAGTATAGGCTAGTCTCCACCATCGAGGGGAACAAGTTCATCCGCCCTCCCTTGTATTGGCTCATGCTCATCCTCGTCGCGAGGCAATCTGTCGATGTTAAAACCGGCCGATCTCGGGTGGGGGTCCTGAACTATGCGTCTGGGGATCGAAGGTAGCAGGAGACAAGGGGGACACGATGTTTACCCAGGTCCGGGCCCTCTTAATGGAGGTAAAACCCTATGTCCTGCTTGATTGTATTTGATGACTATAGGTGTGACAAGAGTTGATCTACCTCGAGATCGTAATAGCTAAACCCTAGATGTCTAGCCTATATGATTTGTGTTAGCCTCTACGGACTAAACCCTCCGGTTTATATAGACACCGGTGGGGCCTAGGGTTGTACAAAGTTAGTTTACAGAGAAAGGAAACTACACATCCGGGCGTTAAGCTTGCCATCCATGCAATGGAGAGTCCCATCCGGACATGGGGGGAAGGTCTTCTATCTTGTATCTTCATGGCCCATCGGTTCGGCCCATGCTACACATCTCGGACACCCGAGGACCCCATAATCCAGGACTCCCTCAGTATCCCCCAAACTTGCCTTCAATGACGATGTAATATTTGGCCCATGTCCTCGGCTTTGCAAGGTGGGTTCTTCATTATAATGCGGACCAATGATAATCTGACGATAACCTCAATGTCTTTTACGACCCCCCCCCCTAACGGTGCTTCGATTTTCACGCGCCGGGCAAATACGAGTGGCCCATGCTTTTTTGCAAATAAGCCCCTCACCATGCTCGGACGGCACCTATATAAAGAGATATGGATCTCCAAAGGCCATCTCACATCACACAGAAGAAAAAAACGGCCAAGTCTAGCCACAAAACAAAGCCTTCCATCATGGTCGGCACCCCAGGCTCCTCTTCGCGGCCCCATGGCCCTCAAGAGGGCGATTGGCAGAGTTTCTCCATGCCCCATCTTCAACTAGGCCGACTCCGGACGTAGGCTACCTCCCCCTCGCAGATCTAGTTCCTAATCGAGCGGGATTATATTCAATAGGAAATGATGCGATGGCTGAGAACTTCCCCAACCCCAATAAGTAGGAGAGGGTGTGCTTTGTCCCGTTTCTGTTATGGGGCCTGGGATTTCCAATCCATCCCTTCCTCTGGGGTTTATTGGAATTTTACGGCATCCAACTACACAACCTCACCCCAGGTTCGATTCTGCACATCTCAGGCTTTGTTGCCCTCTGCAAGATATTCCTAGGCATCGAGTCCCATTTTGTACTATGGAGGAGATTCTTCTGCCTCGTTCCCTGCCACCAAGGGGGTTCCATATTTGAAGTGGGTGGTGCCGAAGTATGGCGTATTGCCGGATCTGGATACCCTGTAGGAACACCTAAAGAAACATACCCGCAGTGGTCGTCGGAGTGGTTCTATATGGACGATGTTCCGCTGCCAGATCCAGTCAGGCGCGGCCTCCCTGAATTTTCCAGCACTCCTCTAAAGAAGCGCCTCAACTGGCGTCACTGAAGTCCCAAAGAAGTGGACAGTGCGGAGATACAGAGGTTGCTCAGCAAGGTCAGGCTGCTCGCCCACTTCAAACTCTCGATAGTTGAGGTCATGGCGATTCTAATAAAGAGGTGCGTGCAGCCTCTTCAATCCAGAGTAACTCCCTTATGGTGTTACAATGGAGAAGACAACGCGTCTCATTACAGACGGCAGGGTCCGGATACCCCAGCCGAACTGGCTTTAATTTTGGTCAATCTGTACAAGGGCGAAAAAGAAGATTTTCTCCGGTTAAACTGTCGGGAGGCCTATTCCATGTACACCCCTATTGAATGGGTAACATCTCGATCGTCTATGCTTATTTCACTGCATTGCAGACACTAGTCAAATGTACTTTTTGTTGCCACAAACTAGTCATGGAGGAGGATGACTGAGGACGTCCACTGTCCTGCTCCCCAGCCGAAGGATCATAATCGTGATGAAGATCCTGGCTTTTGCGAGGATCTGGATATATATATATATATATATATATATATATATATATATATATATATATATATATATAATTCGACGATGGGGTATTCTATCAGGCGAGCTTTGACGGTTCAAAAGTGGCCATCACCGCCGACTACCCTCGCCTTTACACATTTTGCATCGTGAGTATCCAGAGGCTTCCTAAGAAGAGATCCTCATTTGTATCCTTACCTATTGTACTGATCCGAATTTTAAGAGGATTGGCGCTCCAGGGACCGTATCTCCTCGATGGCGGCCCCCACACAAGGTTGTCGTTCAAAATGAAAAGGGACCGGGAGTACTGCGAAGACCTCACAGTATTCCAAGAAGTATGTATACTTTAATGCATGCCTAGGCCTGAGTCTGAATTGTTAAGGGTCTCCCCTTTTTGTCTTTTAATCTTTTAGGAGGAGTACGCGACAAACGGTGGGAAAACGCCTGATTAGCCAAATGTCCACTACACCGGTGTCGGACTCGTCGGCTAGGACGCAAGCCGACGCCACGCCCGTTCTGCCTCATCAAGAGGATTCGGATGACGTGTCGGTCACGAATTCTGAAGTGGAGAGCACGATGAATCACCGTCGATTAAAGGAAGCTATGCGTGCTCCGGCCTTGTCCAAACAAGAATTCGCTGCACTGAGTTCGACAGATGCATATACCCAACCCGCTCGAGACGGCCTTGCTGAAGTTATTCAGCTGTTCTCAAAGAATATACAGGTAAAATTTGACACAATTTTGCATGTTCATATGCCAGTAGCCCCCGAGACTTGAAACGGTGAAGCAACCCGATTTAAGGATCGATAATTTTTGCAGGTTCTGCAAGAAAAGAACACTATGCTGGCTCAGGAGCTGAACACAAACCAGACGCAACTGAGTGCAGTCACCGCGGAACTAGTGGATTTGAAAGAGATCGCAATGGGCGCGTCTAAGGAGAGAAAACTTGAGGAGGAAAAGGACAAACAGTCCGAACAGATAGAGAGCTTGAAAGCTTAGCTATCAGCTGCTCAGAAGGAAAATGAAAAGCGAAAGGGCAGCATGTTCGGTATGTCTTCCCCTCTTATTTAGGACCACCATAGGTACTCATGTTTAATCCATAATGCGGAATACCATGAATTTGTTGCGGCATGTCTGTTAACTGGTCGACCAGAGGAGGAAGTGTCCGGGTTTCAAGGCGACGTGCTAAAGCAGTTGTTTGTCGTGCATGCCCGGGCCCGGAAAGCCATGAGGAGTATGGTGAAGGTGTTATGGCCATCTAATACCCCTCCAGAAAGTATGGAAGGCCTGGTGTCGGATTCAGGGCTCCACAGACCCTTGAGAGGTTCAAACATTGGGGTGCGTACAAAGAACTCCTACTCCCCGGCTTGTCGGCCCAACGATTCCATGGATAGTCTCGATGGACCCAAAGAATGAGAGACACAGCGATTTATCCTGGTTTGGGCCACCTTGCGGTGTAATACCCTACTCCATCTTTGTGGTGGATTGCCTCGAGGGGCTGAGGATGAACTAGTACAGAGGATGAACAGCCTCAGGAGGTGAGGTGTTCTTGACCTCAACAAGCTGGTGGGTGAGAAGATGGTCTGAATGATCCCCCCTCTCTATGGTGGTGGCTAAGTCCTATTTATAGTGGCCTTGGTTCTCTTCCCAAATGTTGGCAGGAAGGGATCCCACAACGGCCAATTTCAAAGGGAGACAACTAGTACAAGTTATCCTGACAAAAGTAGTCTTCGCCTGCAAAGGGCTCTGGTGGTGACGCTGCCGTGGGCTCCGTGATGACTTCCGTCCTGCCGTCTTGGCAGTCTTGGTCTTGTTGCACCAATATGGAAACCTTTGCTTGATTCCTCGGGACTCCGCGCCTACGCTTGCCTCCCTAGCACAAAAGAGGAAACTGGTACACTGCGCCCGCTAGCGCCCGCCTGGCCTTGGTCGTCATGGCTCACGTCATGTGAGCCTCGCGAGGTGCGCCCTGCATATATATCTCCGCTCCTCGGGAGCCAGCCTAGTGAGGCCGCCCCCCAGGGAGGTCTTGGTGTTGTCTGTCTCATGAGGCTTGGCCCCTCGCAAGGGTCTTGTGTTGTTGCTGCCGAACTGGGCCGTATAGGGCCGCTGATGGAGCCACGCCACGGGCCGCATGCAGGCAAGTCTGGGCACCCGCAGTCCTAGAACGCCGATAGTAGCCCCGGGCCCAAGGTGCGCTCGAACTTGGCTTCAGGGCAAAGCCAAAAGGGAAAGTGCGGAGCGCCGCGGGCTCCAACCGCCTGCGGCCTCGGTCGACGTGTGGTGATTGATGGGACGTGGGCGTCTCCGCTTCCCCACGCTGCCTCAGCAACCGTTCGACTTAACGAGACACCGCTGCATGAGAGAAAAATCATCATTACGTGTGATCGTGGTGACCGGATGTTGGCCTCCTCTTGGCTATAAATGAGGGAAGGCGCAGAGCCCCCCTCGCTCATCTCTGTCTTCTCACAGTCCACTCCTTCTTCCTTCTCGCCTCGCCACCTTGCCGCAGTCCCCATGGCGCCAACAAAGAGGTTCTCGGTTGCAGAGAAGGGGAAGGCTCGCCAGGAGGGACCTGGCTCACCGCCGCCCAAGAGGGGGCGGGGCCGCCCTTGCAAGCACGCCGCGACCCCTGTTGTGGCTCCTCAGGGGTGCGAGCGTACTCCTTCAGGGACTGGTGTCGTTCTCGGTGGCCGCAGCGGTACTTCCTCTCATGGCGGGGGCCACTCGAGGGGGCAGCCCTTGCGCCGAGGGAAGGTGCGCCGTGGTCGCCCGGCCTTCGCGATCGCGCTTCCATTCAGCGGAGGTGCTCCAAGAGTTCGTCGTGTGGTCGGAGCGGTCGGCTGGCACCTAGCTCTAGCTCCCACGCTCCTTTGCCGGTGAGCTACCGGCCGTGAGCCTCAGCGGCTTCTGGCTGCAAGCCTATGGCTGCTGCAGCAAGGCCTTGTGGGTCGAGGTGGTGGTTTCCGCCATGGGCAACACGGTCCTGGCCCGCGGCTGGCAGACGGTCGCCCGCGCATGTGGCCTGAGCAGGAGGTGCACCCTCCACTTCAAGTAAGATGGCGTCGCGACCCTCTACGTGAGGGTGTTTGGGGAAGATGGTCACCATGCAGGGTGTTGCCCCGAAGACAGCGACGACGATGGTGGGCTTGGCCTTGACGACGGCCGCCACGGTGCGCAAGGCGAGCTTGCCCTTGGCGACGGCCGTGACTCGTCTAGCGGCAGTGGCACATCCTCCAGCGAGAGCACCAGTAGCGGCGGCTACGACCAGCCACCACGTCACCGAGCTCGCTTTGAGGACGGTGGTGGGTCGTCCCGCCGCGCTCCGGTGAAGCGCGAGAAAGGCTCCGGCTGAGTCGGGGGGGGCCCTTGGAGCCAACCCTCGTGAACTGTTGCGGTTGTGCATGCCACTTTTGTTTATCCTTTCTTTTCTTCCAGCATTTTAAAAAACAAGCATGGGGCCCTGCGGGGGCATGTAATGAACTATGGTATTTATGTTGTTATGTTATGTTTATTGCTTCGATGTGTATAGTAGGATACTTAGCTTGATACGCTTGCGGTAGTTCCCCTCCTCGTGAGGGTGTGTGCGTCCCACTATCTAGTGACGCTCTTCTTGCTGTCAGCTCAGGAGTCCCCGACCTCAGGGGATGTCACGAGGCTGCGGAGTTGTTAGAAAGCTTTGTCGGGTGTTTTGTTCTTCTTCGCACGAGCCCTTAGGCGTGAGCCTGTCATGGCTCAGTGCACCACGTCGTAGTACCCGGTGGGGTATGGACATCAGGGGGTGCGTGGATCACGAGCTTGCACGAAGGCGTCTCGCGAGGATAAAAAGAAGCCGAAGCCCCGAGGAAGCGAGGCTACAGCAAAGTGTGTTTGTTGTGCGGGGCGAGCCCGTCACACGCACACACTTGCCTAGCCCCCGTGTGCGAGACGCGCAAGAAGGAGAGACGGGTAACTGCCACTCCTCCAGAACCAGGATCAAAACGCAAAAGAGAAAATGAAGGGGGAAATCGGCCAGGCAACTAAAAGCATGCGAACTCCAAATTCATTAAAAGGTTGCAAACCAGATACAGAAAGCAAATGAACAGCCGCGTCCGGCACCTAGTCTAGTCTTCTCACCGGCACGGAGCTAAGTGCTGCCACTAGGACGTGGGAGGGAGCCCCCAAGGCCGGAGGGCGGCGCCCTGGAGACTCCGGGGCGTGTACAACCCCACTCATTATTACGTGAGAGTGTCACGAGCGGAGACCTTCACAGGCACGGGGCCTTGCTTCATGGGTAGAACCTCCGGAGGTGCTGGATGTTCTAGGCATTCTGGATGGGCATCCCGTCCTGCGTCTCCAGGCGCATGGCGCCAGGCCTGGAAATGAGGGCGACCCTAAGCGGGCCCTCCCACATGGGTGACAGCTTATGCAGCCCTTCCATGGAGAGCACCCGCTGAAGGATGAGATCCCCCACCTCGAGTGTCCTGGAGCGGGCGTTGTGGCACTGGTACCATCGCAGCGCATGCTAGTACCTTGCCGCTCAGAGCGAGACTTGACGGCGGCGTTCCTCCCCCAGCACGAGGTCCATCCCCCGCTCGGCGTCCTGGCGCACCTCGTCAAACGCCAAGACCCATGCGGAGCGATGCCTGACCTCATGTGGGAGAACTGCTTCAGCTCCGTAGATGAGGAAGAATAGAGTTTCGCCGGTCGGCTTGGTCGCAGTGGTGGGGACGGACCACAGCAAGGACTGGAGCTCGTCGAGCCAGCTCCTGCCACAGGCCTCAAGCTTCTTCTTGAAGGTTCTTGTCTTGAGGCCCCTCAGGACCTCTGCGTTGGCGCGCTCATCCTGGCCGTTGCTCCTCGGGTGTACTACTAAGGCGTAGCATATCTGCGTTCCAAGGTTAGCACAATATGTTTTGAAGAGGTTGCTCGTGAACTGTGAGCCGTTATCGGTGATGATGCGGTTAGGGACTCCGAAGCGGCTCACGAGGCCCTTGATGAACTTAACTGCCGATCCGGCCGGGATGGTGCGGACCGCTTCCACCTCCACCCATTTGGTAAACTTGTCGATGGCGACATAGAGGTAGCGGTAGCCCCCGGGTGCTCGGGGGAATGGACCCAAGATGTCCAGCCCCCAGACGGCAAACGGCCATGAGAGTGGGATGGTCTGGAGGCCCTGGGCAGGCTGGTGGATTTTCTTGGCATGGAACTGGCAGGCTTCACATGATCTCACCAGTTCGGATGCGTCGGTGAGCGTCGTGGGCCAGTAGAATCTGCTACGGAGCGCCTTGCCCACGAGGGTGCGCGATGATGAATGATGCATGCAGTCTCTGCCGTGTATGTCGGCTAACAGCTCGTGCCCCTATTCCCTGGAGATGCATCGCAAGGAAACATCATTTGGTCGTTTTCGGTAAAGCTAACCGTACCGAATGCAGTAGGCTGTGGCCTGCCGAGCTACGCGTTCGGCGTCTTCTTCCTTCTCCGGCAGGGTCCCCTGAAGCAGGTACACCTTGAATTCTTTGGTCCAGCAACCCTCCCAAGGCTCGAGCGCAAGGAGCAGGTGCGCACCTGGGGTCAGGCCGCAGGCCGGGGCTCCTGAGGTTGGTGCTGGCGTGAGCTCCTCCTGAGGCAAAGCTAGCTCCGCAATAGGAGGGGATGTGGAGGGCTTGAAGAGACGTTTGTCGGCGTTCTGGGAATGGGGGTCCCCAGACTTGCCTGCCTGCAGCCCGCCGCGTGGCTAAGCCGGCAGGCCATACGGCCCATCCTCACCAACGAAGCGCCCAAGAACCTCGCGAGGGGCCAAACCTCGCGAGGCGGACGATGCAAGACCTCCTCTGGAGCGGCCTAGCTAGGCAGGCTCACGAGGAGCGGAGATATCAAGGCAAGGCGAACGTCACGAGGTTCTCGTGATGTGAGCCGTGACGATCGACACCAGGCGGGCGCCAGCGCGCATAGCGTCCTTGTTTCCTCTTTGGTGCAAAGGGGCAAGCGCAGCCGCGGAGTACCGAGGCATCAGGCAAAGGTTGCCATTTCGTTGCAACAAGACCAAGACCGAGGACTGCAAGATGGAGGTCACCGTGGAGCCCAGAACAGCGTCACCGCCATAGCTTTGTGCAGGCGAAGACTACCTTTTGTCAGGATAGCTTGCACTAGTTGTCCCCCTTCAAATTAGCGCGCCATTGTTGGCTCCCTTCCCGCTCGATATTTGGGAAGAGGACCATAGCCTCTATAAATAGGACTAGCCACCACAGTGGAGGGAGGGCAAAAAAGATATACCACCTCACACACAAGCTCACCGAGCACAAGAACGCCTCAACCTCAGGAGGCCGTTCTGCCCTTGTACTGTTCGTCATCATCCCAAGAGGCAATCCACCACCACCACACTGGAGTAGGGTATTACACCACAACGATGGCCCGAACTAGTATAAACCTTGTGTCCTTCTGTGCTATGAGTTTGTCGAGTTTGTCCGTGAGATCCTAGCAAGCTAGAGCGTAGATCGGTTGGAGGGAAAGACTTCGTGCGCACCCCAATGTTCGAACCTTAAGGGTTTGCCGGGACCCCATACCCCGACACCATTCTTTGAAGACACCGGGCTCCTGAGGCTGGCGCCTGGATGCCCTCTTGGCGATATCGTTGGCTTCCTTGTTTGTGTCGCGTGGCACGTACTGCAGCTCCAGGCCTAGAAATTGCTTCTCCATCTTGTGTACCTCCGCCAGGTATGCCTCCATGTGTTCATCCTTTGGCTCATACACTTTGTTGGAGAAGTTGACGAAGAGCTGAGAGTCGCCTTTGATGGTGAGCCGCTTCACGCCCAAAGCGGCTGCGGCTTTGAGGCCGGCGATCAAGCCTTCGTACTTCGCGATGTTGTTGCAGACCTTTTTGCTGTGTTGGAAGCAGAGTTGCACGGTGTAGTAGAGCTTGTATTGAGTAGGCAAAATGAGCACGGCTGCAACCCCCGCACCCTGTCGAGAGAAGGCGCCGTCAAAGTACATGACCCAGCCATCTGGTGCTTCATCCCCTGGTGAGAGCGTCTGGTCCTCTCCTGCCTCTGGTCCTGGGGCATCGGTCCGTTATGCCATGAAGTCGGCGAGCGCAGCCCCCTTGATGACCCTTGTGGTGCTGTACTCCAGCTGAAACGCCTGCAGCTCAATGTTCCATTCGGCGACCCTACGCTCCGGAGTACCCTCTCTAGTGGGTAGGCCGAAACGACCTTGATGGGGTGTCCTTGGAAGTAGTGGCGCATCTTGCGCGAGGCAACGAGGAGCGCGAGCAAGAGCTTCTATGGCATGGGTAGCATGCTCGCGCGTCCCGCAGTACCGTGCTGACGAAAAGTACACCAGGTGCTCGATGGGGGCAGGATCGTCGGTGCAGGCCGAGACCTCCTGTGGCCGAGACGCCTCCTGAGGTTGGCGATCCTCAGGGGCTTGGTCGCCTGTTGGCGCTGCCAGGGCCTCAAGAGTGTCGCTGCTACCTCTTGAGCACTGCGTTGGATTTCCCCGAAGAGGAGAGGATGATGCAGCAAAGTAGCGTAAGTATTTCCCTCAGTTTTTGAGAACCAAGGTATCAATCCAGTAGGAGGCTACGCGTGAGTCCCTCGTACCTACACAAAAACAATAGCTCAACGCAACCAACGCGCTTAGGGGTTGTCAATCCCTTCACGGTCACTTACGAAAGTGAGATCTGATAGAGATGATAAATAATATTTTTGGTATTTTTGGTATAGAGATGCAAAGTGAAAAGTAAAAGGCAAAGTAAAAGCAAAGCAATAATAAAGTAATGGAGATTAATATGATGAGAAAGAGACCCAGGGGCCATGGGTTTCACTAGTGGCTTCTCTCAAGAGCATAAGGATTCTACAGTGGGTGAACAAATTACTGTTGAGCAATTGACAGAATTGAGCATAGTTATGAGAATATCTAGGTATGATCATGTATATAGGCATCACGTCCGAGACAAGTAGACCGACTCCTGCCTGCATCCACTACTATTACTCCACTCATCGACCGCTATCCATCATGCATCTAGAGTATTAAGTTAAAAACAGAGTAACGCCTTAAGCAAGATGACATGATGTAGAGGGATAGTTTCATGCAATATGATAAAAAACCCATATTGTTATCCTTGATGGCAACAATACAATACGTGCCTTGATGCCCCTTCTGTCACTGGGAAAGGACACCGCAAGATTGAACCCAAAGCTAAGCACTTCTCCCATGGCAAGAAAAACCAATCTAGTAGGCCAAACCAAACTGATAATTCGAAGAGACTTGCAAAGATAACCAATCATACATAAAAGAATTCAGAGAAGATTCGAATATTATTCATAGATAGACTTGATCATAAACCAACAATTCATCGATCTCAACAAACACATCGCAAAAAGAAGATTACATCGAATAGATCTCCACGAGAGAGGGGGAGAACATTGTATTGAGATCCAAAAAGAGAGAAGAAGCCATCTAGCTACTAACTATGGACCCATAGGTCTGAGATAAACTACTCACACTTCATCGGAGGGGCTTGGATGATGATGTAGAAGCCCTCCGTGGTTGATTCCCCTTCCAGCGGAGCTCCGAAACAGGCCCCAAGATGGGATCTCGTGGATATAGAAAGTTGCGACGGTGGAATTAGGTTTTTGGCTCCGTCCCTGATCGTTTGGGGTATGTAGGTATATATAGGAGGAAGGAGTACGTCGGTGGAGCTTCGAGGGGCCCACGAGGCAGGGGGCGTGCCCTAGGGGGGCTCCGTCCACCCTCATGACCGCCTCGTGGCTTTCTAGATGGAGGGTCCAAGTCTCCTGGGTCTTATCTGATGAGAAAATCACGTTCCCGAAGGTTTCATTCCATTTGGACTCCGTTTGATATTCTGTTTCTCTGAAACACTGAAATAGGCAAAAAACAGCAATTTTGGGCTGGGCCTCCGGTTAATAGGTTAGTCCCAAAAATAATATAAAAGTGGAAAATAAAGCCCAAAAAGTAGATAATATAGCATGGAGCAATCAAAAATTATAGATACGTTGGAGACGTATCAAGCATCCCCAAGCTCAATTCCTGCTCGTCCTCGAGTAGGTAAATGATAAAAAGAGAATTTTTGATGTGGAGTGTTACTTGGCATAATTTTAATGTAATTCTTCTTAATTGTGGTATGATTATTCAGATCTGAAAGATTCAAGACAAAAGTTCATATTGACATAAAAATGATAATACTTCAAGCATACTAACTAAGCAATTATGTCTTCTCAAAATAACATGGCCAAAGAAAGTTCATCCCTACAAAATCATATAGTTTAGTCATGTTTCATTTTCGTCACACAAGAATGCTCTCATCATGCACAACCCTGATGACAAGCCAAGCAATTATTTCATACTTTAGTAATCTCAAACCTATAAACTTTCACGCAATATATGAGCGCGAGCCATGGACATAGCACTATGGGTGGAATGGAATATAATGAAGGGGGTTATGTGGAGAAGACAAAAAAGGAGAAAGTCTCACATCAACGAGGCTAATCAATGGGCTATGGAGATGCCCACCGATTGATGTTAATGTAAGGAGTAGGGATTGCCATGCAACGGATGCACTAGAGCTATAAATGTATGAAAGCTCAACAAAAGAAACTAGTGGGTGTGCATCCAACTTGCTTGCTCACAAAGACCTAGGGCACTTGAGGAGGCCCATTGTTGGAATATACAAGCCCGGTTCTATAATGAAAAATTCCCACTAGTATATGAAAGTGATAACATGAGAGACTCTCTACTATGAAGATCATGGTGCTACTTTGAAGCACAAGTGTGGTAAAAGGATAGTAACATTGTCGCTTCTCTCTTTTTCTCTCATTTTTTGGGGCCTTCTCTTTTTTTATGGCCTTTCTCTTTTTTGGGGGGGCCTTCTCTTTTTTTATGGCCTTTCTCTCTTTTATTTATTTATTCCTCACTTGGGACAATGCTCTAATAATGATGATCATCACACTTCTATTTATTTACAACTCAATGATTACAACTCGATACTAGAACAAGGATGAGTCTATATGAATGCCTCCGGCGGTGTACCGGGATAAGCAATGAACCAAGAGTGACATGTATGAAAGAATTTTGAACGGTGGCTTTGCCACAAATACTATGTCAACTACATGATCATGCTAAGCAATATGACAATGATGAATGTGTCATGATGAACGGAATGATGGAAAGTTGCATGGCAATATATCTCGGAATGGCTATGGAAATGCCAAAATAGGTAGGTATGGTGGCTGTTTTTAGAAAGATATAAGGAGGTTTATGTGTGAAAGAGCGTATCATATCACGGGGTTTGGATGCACCGGCGAAGTTTGCGCCAACTCACAATGTGAGAAAGGGCAATGAACGGTACAGAAGAGGCTAGCAAGGATGGAAGGGTGAGAGTGCGTATAATCCATGGACTCAACATTAGTCATAAAGAACTCACATACTTATTGCAAAAATCTACAAGTCATCAAAAACCTCGGTACTACACGCATGCTCCTAGGGGGGTAGATTGGTAGGAAAAGACCATCGCTCGTCCCCGACCGCCACTCATAAGGAAGACAATCAAATAACACCTCATGTTTCAAATTTGTTGCATAACGTTTACCATACGTGCATGCTACGGGACTTGCAAACTTCAACACAAGTATTTCTCAATTTCACAACTACTCAACTAGCATGACTTTGATATTATTACCTCCATATCTCAAAACAATCATCAAGCATCAAACTTTTCTTAGTATTCAACACACTCATAAGAAAGTTTTATTGTTAATCTTGCATACCAAGCATATTAGGATTTTAATCAAATTACCATGCTATTAAGACTCTCAAAATAATCTAAGTGAAGCATGAGAGATCAATAGTTTCTATAAAACGAATCCACCATCGTGCTCTAAAAGATATAAGTGAAGCACTAGAGCAAAACTATAAAGCTCAAAAGATATAAGTGAAGCACATAGAGTATTCTATCAAATTCCAAATCATGTATGGCTCTTTAAAAAGGTGTGTACATCAAGGATGATTGTGGTAGACTAACAAGCAAAGACTCAAATCATAAAAGACGCTCCAAGCAAAACACATATCATGTGGTGAATAAAAATATAGCTCCAAGTAAAGTTACCGATAGAAGTAGACGAAAGAGGGGATGCCTTCCGGGGCATCCCCAAGCTTTGGCTTTTAGGTGTCCTTAGATTATCTTGGGGGTTTCATGGGCATCCCCAAGCTTAGGTTCTTGCCACTCCTTGTTCCATAATCCATCAAATCTTTACCCAAAACTTGAAAACTTCACAACACAAAACTTAAAGTAGAAAATCTCGTGATCTCCGTTAGCGAAAGAAAACAAAAGACCACTTCAAGGTACTGTAATGAACTCATTATTTATTTATATTGGTGTTAAACCTACTGTATTCAAACTTCTCTATGGATTATAAACTATTTTACTAGCCATAGATTCATCAAAATAAGCAAACAACACACGAAAAACAGAATCTGTCAAAAACAGAACAGTCTGTAGTAATCTGTAGCTAGCGCAAGATCTGGAACCCCAAAAATTCTAAAATAAATTGCTGAACGTGAGGAATTTATCTATTAAACATCTGCAAAAATAATTAACTAAATATAACTTTCCAAATAAAAATTACAGCAGTTCCCGTGAGCGCTAAAGTTTCTGTTTTTTACAGGAAGTTCAACAAGACTTTCCCCAAGTCTTCCCAACGGTTCTACTTGGCACAAACACTAATTAAACACAAAAAACACAACCAAAACAGAGGCTAGATAAATTATTTATTACTAAACAGGAGCAAAAATCAAGGTATAAAAGTAAAATTGGGTTGCCTCCCTACAAGCGCTATCGTTTAACGCCCCTAGCTAGGCGTAACAAGCAAGAATAGATCTAGGTATTGCCATAATAGTAAGATAGATTACTAAAACTCATTTCATATTCTCTACGTTCGGCAGAAAGTTTTCTTTGAGGCAAGCAAAAGTAATCAAAAGGGCTAAATTTAACAGGACAAAAGTCCCCAAGATCGACCTTGGGAGGTATAGGTTCCTCCTTTGGTCCTTCATAATGCACAACCAATTCATCATTATAAGCATTCTTTTGACAGAACTTTGTGAGCCTATATTCCAGATAATATCCTAGTTCATTATTTCGAATATCCAAATCTTCATTAAGTACAGAAATTCTATCAACGAAAACATTGGTAGGAACCCTTTTTCTAAGATTTTCATTGAAAGCAACATGGTCTAGAGATTGAAAACGCATTATTTCTTCTTGATCAAAGAGGATAGCCTCTATGGGAAGACGGCAAGTGTCCACCCTATAATGCGCAAAGATTTCTTTGGCTTCTTTTATTATGAATCTAAACTCATGAGCCAAAAAGATAGTAGAGGCACGCTTAACAGAAGAATGATCAATATTAGAAAATTCCAGAAAAATCCTTTGTATGGAAGGATGCATGTGCATGAATTGTCTTTCAAGTTCAACTACAAGCATGGCAATAGAGTCTGCAAGACTACTAGTTCTGTGAAGGATAGAACTACCCATAGAAGGTAAAGCACCAGCACAAGTAAAGAAATCTTGAATAACTCCTTTTCCAATAATATTACCACTACCAACACGGAATTTTTTTGTATGAAAGATGGTAGGTTCTTTAGCAGGAGCGTCAGAATTTTTCATGATATTATTATTGTCCATATCGACAATAATTTCCCCAATTTCAGACATAGAGGCAGAAGGTAAAGGACTTGACATAACGACAAGCTAGCAAACTAACACACAAGCAAACAAAAAGCAAACGGGCAAAAAAGAGGCAAAAAGAGAGGGAGGATAGAGAGAGAGGGCGAATAAAACGGCAAGGGAGAAGTGGGGGAGAGGAAAATGAGAGGCAAATGGCAAATAATGTAATGCGGGAGATAGGGACTGTGATGGGTACTTGGTATGTTGACTTTTGCGCAGACTCCCCGGCAACGGCGCCAGAAATTCTTCTTGCTACCTCTTGAGCACTGCTTTGGATTTCCCCGAAGAGCAGAGGATGATGCAGCAAAGTAGCGTAAGTATTTCTCTCAGTTTTTGAGAACCAAGGTATCAATCCAGTAGGAGGCTACGCACGAGTCCCTCATACCTACACAAGAACAACATCTCAACGCAACCAACGCGCTTAGGGGTTGTCAATCCCTTCACGATCACTTACGAAAGTGAGATCTGATAGAGATGATAAATAATATATTTGGTATTTTTGGTATAGAGATGCAAAGTGAAAAGTAAAAGGCAAAGTAAAAGCAAAGCAATAATAAAGTAATGGAGATTAATATGATGAGAAAGAGACCCGGGAGCCATAGGTTTCACTAGTGGCTTCTCTCAAGATCATAAGTATTCTACGGTGGGTGAACAAATTACTGTTGAGCAATTGACATAATTGAGCATAGCTATGAGAATATCTAGGTATGATCATGTATATAGGCATCACGTCCGAGACAAGTAGACCGACTCCTGCCTACATCTACTACTATTACTCCACTCATCGTCCGCTATCCAGCATGCATCTAGAGTATTAAGTTAAAAACAGAGTAACGCCTTAAGCAAGATGACATGATGTAGAGGGATAGTTTCATGCAATATGATAAAAACCCATCTTGTTATCCTCAATGGCAACATTACAATACGTGCCTTGCTGCCGCTTCTGTCACTGGGAAAGGACACCGCAAGATTGAACCCAAAGCTAAGCACTTCTCCCATGGCAAGAAAAACCAATCTAGTAGGCCAAAACAAACTGATAATTCGAAGAGACTTGCAAAGATAACCAATCATACATAAAAGAATTCAAAGAAGATCCAAATATTATTCATAGATAGACTTGATTATAAACCCACAATTCATCGGTCTCAACAAACACACCGCAAAAAGAAGATTACATCGAATGGATCTCCACAAGAGAGGGGGAGAACATCGTATTGAGATACAAAAAGAAAGAAGAAGCCATCTAGCTACTAACTATGGACCCGTAGGTCTGAAATAAACTACTCACACTTCATCGGAGAGGCTTGGATGATGATGTAGAAGCCCTCCGTGATCGATTCCCCTTCCGGCGGAGCTCCGGAACAGGCCCCAAGATGGGATCTCGTGGATACAGAAAGTTGTGGCGGTGGAATTAGGTTTTTGGCTCCGTCCCCGATCGTTTGGGGGTACGTAGGTATATATAGGAGGAAGGAGTACGTCGGTGGAGCTTCGAGGGGCCCACGAGGCAGGGGGTGCGCCCTCCACCCTCGTGACCGCCTCGTGGCTTTCTTGACGGAGGGTTCAAGTCTCCTGGGTCTTATCTGATGAGAAAATCACGTTCCCGAAGGTTTCATTCCGTTTGGACTCCGTTTGATATTCTGTTTCTCCGAAACACTGAAATAGGCAAAAAAACAGCAATTCTGGGCTAGGCCTCCGGTTAATAGGTTAGTCCCAAAAATAATATAAAAGTGGAAAATAAAGCCCAATATGGTCCAAAACAGTAGATAATATAGCATGGAGCAATCAAAAATTATAGATTTGTTGGAGACGTATCAGTCGCCTTGAGGCTGCGCCGTCTTGACCGAGTATGCGGAGTCGTGTAGCAGGCCCCCGGACTGGCGCTCCTTCCTGACAGCCACCAGGGCCACGCTAGCTGAGTGAGGTGTGGCGGCCAGGTAGAGCACCAGGGGCTCGAGCGGGCGCGGTGCCACCATCACCGGCAGGCTGGTGAGGTATCTCTTGATATCTTGGAATGTAGCATCGGCCTCTGGAGCCCACTCGAATTGCCCCTTCTTCTTCATCAGCTCAAAGAATGGGAGGGTGTGGTCCTTCAGCTTGGAGATGAAGCGTCCTAGCGCGGTCACACAGCCCACCAGCTTCTGCATTTCCTTGAGGGTCTGCGGCGGGCTCATCCGTTCTATCACCCTGACCTTCTCCGGGTTTGCCTCGATCCCCCTGTGTGATACCAGAAAGCCCAATAACTTGCCGGAGGGGACGCCGAACACGCATTTCTCCGAGTTGGGGTGCAAGTCCACCCTGCACAGGCTGGCGAACGTCTCTTTCGAGTCCTGAATGAGGGTCGTTGCCTCCTGAGATTTCACCACTATGTCGTCGACGTAGGCCTCAGCGTTTCTCCCGAGCTGCTGGCCCAGGGCAATGTGCATGAGCCGTTGGAAGGTCGCCCCAGCGTTATGATATGTCTCCAATGTATCTATAATTTTTTATTGTTCCATGCTATTATATTATCCATCTAGGATGTTTTATATGGATTTATATGCTATTTTATATGATTTTTGGGACTAACCTATTAACTTAGAGCCCAGTGCCAAATTTTTTTCCTTGTTTTTGAGTTCTACAGAAAAGGAAAACCAAACAGAGTCCAATTGACCTGAAATTTCACGGAGATTGTATTTGGACCGGAAGAAGCCCACGGAGTACCAGAGATGGACCAGAGGAGTCCCAAGGCCACCACGAGGGTGGGGGGCGCGCCCTACCCCCCTGGGCGCACCCCCTATCTCATGGCCGCCTCAGGGACCCCCTGACTTGTTACCGACTCCAACACCTCTTATATATACCCAAACTTCTAGAAAGAAATCTAGATCGGGAGTTCTGCCGCCGCAAGCCTCTGTAGCCACTGAAAACCAATCTAGACCCGTTCCGGCACCCTGCCGGAGGGGGGAATCCCTCTCCGGTGGCCATCTTCATCATCCTGGCGCTCTCCATGACGAGGAGGGAGTAGTTCACCCTTGGGGCTGAGGATACCAGTAGCTATGTGTTTGATCTCTCTCTCTCTCTCTCTCGTGTTCTTGATCTGGCATGATCTTGATGTACCGCAAGCTTTGCTATTATAGTTGGATCTTATGATGTTTCTACCCCTCTACTCTCTTGTGATGGATTGAGTTTTCCCTTTGAAGTTATCTTATCGGATTGAGTCTTTAAGGATTTGAGAACACTTGATGTATGCCTTGCATGTGCTTATCTGTGGTGACAATGGGATATCACGTGATCCACTTGATGTATGTTTTGTTGATCAACTTGTGAGTTCCGTGCCCTCGTGAACTTATGCATAGGGGTTGGCACACGTTTTTGTCTTGACTCTCCGGTAGAAACTTTGGGGCACTCTTTGAAGTTCTTTGTGTTGGTTGAATAGATGAATCTGAGATTGTGTGATGCATATCGTACAATCATACCCACGGATACTTGAGATGACATTGGAGTATCTAGGTGACATTAGGGTTTTGGTTGACTTGTGTCTTAAGGTGTTATTCTAGTACGAACTCTAGGATAGATTGAACGGAAAGAATAGCTTTGTGTTATTTTACTACAGACTCTTGAATAGATCGATCAAAAAGGATAACTTTGAGGTGGTTTTGTACCCTACAATAATCTCTTCGTTTGTTCTCCGCTATTAGTGACTTTGGAGTGACTCTTTGTTGCATGTTGAGGGATAGTTATATGATCCAATTATGTTATTATTGTTGAAAGAACTTGCACTAGTGAAAGTATGAACCCTAGGCCTTGTTTCCTAGCATTGCAATACCATTTACGCTCACTTTTACCACTTGCTACCTTTTTGTTTTTATATTTTCAGATTACAAGAACCTATATCTACCATCCATATTGCACTTGTATCACCATCTCTTCGCTGAACTAGTGAACCAATACAATTTACCATTGTATTGGGTGTGTTGGGGACACAAGAGACTCTTTGTTATTTGGTTGCAGGGTTGTTTGAGAGAGACCATCTTCATCCTACACCTCCCACGGATTGATAAACCTTAGGTCATCCACTTGAGGGAAATTTGCTACTGTCCTACAAACCTCTGCACTTGGAGGCCCAACAACGTCTACAAGAAGAAGGTTGTGTAGTAGACATCAAGCTCTTTTCTGGCGTCGTTGCCGGGGAGGTGAGTGCTTGAAGGTATATCTTTATATCTTTCAATCAAATCTTTTAGTTTCTTGTTTTATCACTAGTTTAGTTTATAAAAGAAAATTATAAAAAATGGAATTGAGGATACCTCATATGCTTCATCTTTTTAATGTCTTTCATGAAAATAAGGATTCTGATAATTGTGCCAAAGTGTTAGAAGAAGAATGCATTAAAATGTTTGGCAATAAATCTTTGAATGATGAGCATGTCATATTTCGGGTTCCGGCAAAACCCTAGAGGTTCGAACACTGGGGTGTGCACGAAGATCTCTCCCCCTCTCTAGCTCACCCACTGTAGGATCTCACGGCCTAGATCGACGAACCCAAAGAGCACGAGACACAAGATTTATACTGGTTTAGGCCACTGTTGTGGTGTAATACCCTACTCCTGTGTGGTGTGGTGGATAGGCTCTTGGGCTGAGGATGAAGAGTTACAAGGGAAGAACAGCCTCACGAGGAGAGGTGTTCTAGTGCTTGGTGTGCTTGTGTGGTTGAAGATCAGAATCCCATCTCCATGGTGGTGGCTAGTCCTATTTATAGAGGCCCTAGTCCTCTTCCCAAATATTGAGCGGGAAGGGATCCCACAATGGCCAAATTCAAAGGGAGACAACAAGTACAAGCTATCCTGGCAAAAGTGGTCTTCGCCTGCCAAAGGCTCTGGTGGTGACGCCGTCTTGGACTCCACGATGACCTCCGTCCTGCCGTCCTGCTGGTCTTGGTCTTGTTGCACCAATATGGAAACCTCTGCCTGATGCCTCGGGACTCCTCGCCTGCACTTGCTCCTTTAGCACCAAAGAGGAAACGAGGACACTGCGCGCGCTGGCGCCCGCCTGGTTCTAGTCATCATGGCTTGCGTCATAGGAACCTCGCGAGGTGTCCCAGCCTTGATCTCTCCGCCCCTTGTGAGCCAGCCTGGTGAGGCC